>NC_088408.1:22106801-22204301 GCF_034236695.1 Oncorhynchus nerka
CCCATCTTTCCCAAAAAGTCTGGAAACCTGAGCAAAAGGTGGCATCTTGTAAGAGCTTTACATTGAACTTCCAATAAGATGCCTGCCGGGGACCTGGTGAAATAGACAGCCGAGCCATGGTTATGTGGTGATCCGAAAACCCCACTGGGAGAATGGTAGCACCCAGCAGCCTATTGCTCTGATTCCTGGACATGTAAAAACGATCAAGTCGAGCTGCACTCACCCTAGCCCCAAAAACCTTCACCCACGTATACTGTCTTATGTTTGGATGTTTAGTTCTCCAAACATCCACTAGGTCAAACTGATTAAAGATGTCCCTTAACACTCCCACTGACACTGAATGAGGCTCTTCCCCATTTCTGTCTTTTGTAAAATCCATTGTACAGTTCCAGTCACCTCCGATCACCAGCGTCTCCTCAGGCGCTACTTGTGAGAGTTCCTGTCTAAGACTCCCAAATAGAACCCCTCTTTCTCTCCCTGTGTTAGGCGCATACACATTTATAAAGACAAAAACCATGTTGTTAATTTCTGCTTTAACAACAAGCAACCTACCCCTACACACCTCCTTTGAGGAGCAAATTTTTACAGCCAGACCCGGTGCAAAAAGGACTGCCACCCCTGCACTAAGATTTGTCCCATGGCTCAACACACTTGCCCCTTTCCACCAGAGCCCCCAATCAACTTCATTCACCACATCACTATGCGTCTCCTGCAGAAACAACACCTGTACTTTTTTTTGTTTTACATATTCACCCAACACACTCCTCTTTCCCGCATCTCTGGCGCCATTTATATTGAGCGAGCCTACCCGAAGAGTCTCCATAAGAAGTGGGAGAAAAGCCAGCAGAGAAATAGACCAATAGCAAAGCTCAAAAAGCCCCAGTGTCAGTAAGAAATTAAACATTTAAACAGTGTCTGAAGGTAAACCTTTACGCACTGTTGTGACCCACTTCCTCAACCTAAACCGTTTCCTGGGTGAGAGGACACCATGCCCCTCATTTCTCATAGCATGTTGTACTGATCTTACAAACTTTCTAGGATCAGGAAAAAAGTCTCAAGATTAACTTTTTCCCCTTAGTCTCATTCAGGAACCTTGTCAGTTCTCTCAACGTGTACTTAGACCCCTCTGGTTGACTGGCTGTCAGCTCCGGGCCAATTGAAGAGGAGTCTGAAAAAAATAACTCCTCATCCTCTTCCTCAGACTCACTTTCCTCCTCTTCTCTATCTCCCACCCTGACCACCTGCCCTTTCTCTCTGTTTAGGGCCTCACCCACAGCAACAGGCAACATTTCCATGGTACCTTTATCCACATCCTTTTTCCTTTTCCTCTTGACACCCTCCTCCTCCCCCTAATCTCTTACACTTCCCCACTATACTCTCCTCATCCACTAGAATAACCTGACTAGACGCAGTATCATCTGCACCACCCTCTATAGCATGACTAGGGCCAGCCTCAGCTACACCACCCTCCATAGCATGACTAGCCCCAGCCTCAGCTACACCACCCTCCATAGCATGACTAGGGCCAGCCTCAGCTACACCACCCTCCATAGCATGACTAGGGCCAGCCTCAGCTGCACCACCCTCCATAGCATGACTAGGGCCAGCCTCAGCTACACCACCCTCCATAGCATGACTAGGGCCAGCCTCAGCTACACCACCTTCCATAGCATGACTAGGCCCAGCATCATCTGCACCACCCTCCATAGCATCTCTAGGCCCAGCCTCAGCTACCCCACCATCTCTAGCCTGACTAGACCCAGCCTCTGCTTCTCCACCATCTCTAGCCTGACTAGACCCAGCCTCATCTACACCACCATCTCTAGACTGACTAGGCCCAGCCTCTGCTGTCTGCATCTCCTTACCCCCTGCATTTTGACCTCGATTTCCCCCACTTGCACCCTCACTCCGTCTATGGCCTTTATGTGGGCACGCAAAGCTCTTGTGCCCCAAATCCCCACATTCAAAACACTGTAGACTATCTGTGCTGGCAAAACCTGCATAGAGCCCCTCCCCATGCCTCACTTTGAAATGCACATTTAGCTGTTGCTCATTATTGTTCAGAAACATAAACACTTGCCTCCTGAACGAAACAACGTGCTTAACGGCATCTGCATGAAAACCTGCTGACAGTACACGGAAACCGCTAGCAAACTTACCAAAACGACTTAGCTCTTTCCTAATTTGATCGTCCGTAATAAACGGAGGCAAATTTGCCACTACAACTCTTGTTGAAGGGGTAGAGAGAGGTGAAATTGACACCAATACATCCCTCACAAATATTCCGCTAGCAATTAGCCTACCGACCAAATTTGCCCTTTTCATGAACACAACCACAGCTTTGTTCATTCTAGAAGCAGAATGTATAAACTCAGCTCCTACCTGTTCACCGACCGTGAGCAGAACCTCCTCCACCTTAACTCCGTTCTCAGGAACACACCTGAATCCATGCTGTATCGACAGCGTCTCCTCCGCGCTAGGCTGAGAAGCCATTGCGCACACTACACCTTCCACCCCCCAGGAAAGTTACTCTGTCCTCTTCCACCCTAACTTTGAAAAAATACCGCTAAAAACAAATATTGCATTAACCCTCCACCATAGAAAATAACATGTAAAGAAAAGAATCAAGAAAGTTAGTTAGGATAGAGCTTTCCACACCAAACACTCAAACTCCAAAAACACCCAGCATGCACCGAGAGAGAGAGAGAGAGAGAGAAAGAGGGAGAGATGGGAGAGAGAGAGAGAGAGAGAGAGAGGGAGAGATGGGTGAGAGAGATGGAAGAGAGAGAGAGAGATTAGAGAGAGGGAGAGGGAGAGAGAGAGAGAGATGGGAGAGAGAGATGGAAGAGAGAGAGGGAGAGATTAGAGAGAGAAAGAGGAGAGATGGGAGAGAGAGAGAGAGAAGAGAAAGAGGGAGAGAGAGAGGAGAGAGAGAGGAGAGAGAGAAGAGAGGAAAGAGAGATGGGAGAGAGAGAGGGAGAGGGAGAGAGAGAGAGAGAGAGAGAGAGAGGGAGAGATGGGTGAGAGAGATGGAAGAGAGAGGAGAGAGAGAGAGAGGGGAGAGAGAAGAGAGGGAGAGATGGGAGAGAGAGAGAGAGAAAGAGAGAGAGGAGAGAGATGGGAGAGAGAGAGAGAAAGAAAGAAAGAGAAAGAGGGAGAGATGGGGAGAGAGAGAGAGGAGAGAGAGAAGAGAGGAGAGAGAGAGAGAGAGAGAGAGAGAGAGAGAGAGAGATAGGTGAGAGATGGAGAGAGATGAGATTAGGGAGAGAGAGAGAAGGGAGAGAGAGAGAGAGAGAGAGAGATGGAGAGAGAGAAGAGAGAGAAAAGAGAGAGGAGAGATGGGAGAGGGAGAGAGAGAGAGAGAGAGAGAGAGAGAGAGAGGGAGAGGTGAGAGAGATGGGTGAGAGAGATGGAAGAGAGAGAGAGAGATTAGAGAGAGGGAGAGGGAGGAGAGAGAGAGATGGGAGAGGGGAGAGAGAGATGGAAGAGAGGGAGAGAGATTAGAGAGAGAAAGAGAGAAAGAGGGAGAGATGGGAGAGAGAGAGAGAGAGAGAGAAAGAGGGAGATAGGGGGAGAGATGGGAGAGAGAGAGAGAGAGAGAGAGAGAGAGAGAGAGAGAGAGGGAGAGATGGGTGAGAGAGATGGAAGAGAGAGAGAGAGATTAGAGAGAGAAAGAGAGAGGGAGGATGGGAGAGAGAGAGAGAGAGAGAGAGAGAGAGAGAGAGAGAGAGAGAGAGATGTGAGAGAGTGAGATGTGAGAGAGTGAGATGGAAGAGAGAGAGAAAGAAAGAGAGAGGAGAGATGGGAGAGGGAGAGAGAGATGAGAGAGAGGAGAGAGAGAGATGGGACAGGGAGAGAGAGAGAGATGAGACAGGGAGGGAGAGATGAGACAGGGAGGGGAGAGATGGGGACAGATAGGAGAGATGAGAGAGAGATGAGAGAGAGGAGAGAGAGAGATAGGACAGAGAGAGAGAGAGATGAGAGAGAGATGGGACAGAGAGAGAGAGAGAGATGAGAGAGGAGGAGAGAACAGTGAGAGAAAAACAATATTTAAATGTTGCCATAGAAACCAGGGAATCTTGTCTGTGTATGTGTGTGTGTGTGTGTGTGTGCATGTTTGTGCGTGCGCGTGTGTGTATGTGCATGTATGTGTACATGTGTGTATGCACATGCTTACGTGTGTGGGTGTTACAAGTGAGAAGGGGTAACCAGAGGGTGCATAACTCTCAAGCCCAAAGTGTCTCTCAAGACAGCCATGGTTTTCATTTAGCACGAAAGCAACACGTTTGAGTATGTATCTCCATTCCAAACACAACGAACACAGTGTGATGGGCTCTGAGGCTGCTGTTGGTAACGTGGTTGACTTCATTGCTCAGCAGCCAGTCATGAGACTGTGTCTCACAGACAATAACTAACTCCCTGACATGGTCTCTGTGCCAGGGACAGTAATGTCATTACAAGAGACAGATACCTTCGCTGTGTCCGACCTGTTTGGTTCCCATTGCAGTCAGGCAGAAAGTCTGTCTCACAACATTGAGTCTGTAACACACCATAAGAGGGGCCAGTCTAACCGTTCACCCGGTAACGGTGATAAACATCATCAACTCTGTTTATCCATCTCTCAATGTCAAAGTTTCCCCATCTGCTATGACAGTGTTATGTAGCCTTTATGACAGAGCATTAGAGTAAAGTGTAGCCTAACCCTCCCAACAAGCAGTAAAGCTATTCCTGGATTTGATTTTAATAACTGAATGAAATCATTAGCTGAAATCAATAGCTCTCCCTGTGCCAAAGAAAGCAAAGGTAACCTGCCTAAATGACTACCGCCCTGTAGCACTCACATCGGTAGCCATGAAGTGCTTAAAAGGCTGGTCATGACTCACATCAACACCATCATCCCGGAAACCCTACACCCACTCCAATTCACATACTGCCCCCAACAGATTCACAAATGACACAATCTCAATCGCACTCCACACTGCCCTTTCCCACCTGGACAAAAGGAACACCTATGTGAGAATGCTTTTCATTGACTACAGCTTAGCGTTCTACACCATAGTGGCCACAAAGCTTATCACTAAGCTAAGGACCCTGAGACTAAACATCTCTCTCTGCAACTGGATCCTGGACTTCCTGACGGGTTGCCCCCAGGTGGTAAGGGTAGGTAACAACACATCTGCCACGCTGACCCACAACACGGCGGCCTCTCATGGGTGCGTGCTTAGTCCCCTCCTGTACTCCTTGTTCACCCACGACTGCGACAACAATGAGACTATAGGGAGGAGGTCAGAGACCTGGCAGTGCGATGCCAGGACAACAACCTTTCCCTCAACGTGAGGAAGACAAAGGAGATGATCGTGGACTACAGGAAAAGGAGGGCAGAACACGCCGTCATTGACATCAATGGGGCTGTAGTGGAGCGGGTCGAGAGTTTGAAACTCCTTGGTGTCCACATCACCAACAAACAATCATGGTCTAAACTCACCAAGAAAGTTGTGAAGAGGGCACAACAACACCTTTCCCCCTCAGGAGAATGAAAATATTTGGCACCCTGTACCGGTACCCTCTGTAACCTGTACACATTGACTCTGTACTGGTACCCCCTGTAACCTGTACACATTGACTCTGTACCGGTACCCCCTGTAACCTGTACACATTGACTCTGTACCGGTACCCTCTGTAACCTGTACACATTGACTCTGTACCGGTACCCTCTGTAACCTGTACACATTGACTCTGTACTGGTACCCCCTGTAATCTGTACACATTGACTCTGTACTGGTACCCCCTGTAACCTGTACACATTGACTCGGTACCGGTACCCCCTGTAACCTGTACACATGGACTCTGTACCGGTACCCTCTGTAACCTGTACACATTGACTCTGTACCGGTACCCCCTGTAATCTGTACACATTGACTCTGTACTGGTACCCCCTGTAACCTGTACACATTGACTCGGTACCGGTACCCCCTGTAACCTGTACACATGGACTCTGTACCGGTACCCTCTGTAACCTGTACACATTGACTCTGTACCGGTACCCTCTGTAACCTGTACACATTGACTCGGTACCGGTACCCTCTGTAACCTGTACACATTGACTCGGTACCGGTACCCCCTGTAACCTGTACACATTGACTCTGTACCGGTACCCCCTGTAACCTGTACACATTGACTCTGTACCGGTACCCTCTGTAACCTGTACACATTGACTCTGTACCGGTACCCTCTGTAACCTGTATACATTGACTCGGTACCAGTACCCCCTGTAACCTGTACACATTGACTCTGTACCGGTACCCCTGTATATAGCTTCATTATTGTCGTTTTATTGTGTTACTATTATTATTTTTACTTTAGTTTTTATGGTAAATATTTTCCTAACTCTATTTTCTTAAAGCACATTGTTGGTTAAGGGCTTGTAAGTAAACATTTCATGGTAATGTCCTGTTGTATTCGTCAATGTGACGAATGCAATTTGATTTGATTTCAAATGTAAACAATGTTAATTTAAAATGTTCAACTACATATTCATTATCTTCAGCACCACCCCAACATCAAATATGTAAAAATTGCGTGTTTCTATGTTATGTAGTAAAATCAAATGTCAATGACATCATCGGTGTGTGTTGTGTAATTTTAACCAATTATGAGTAGACATTGCCAACTAATTGTCTACTAATTGGTTGATGATGTCATTGGAAACACTTATCTTCAATCTTCTCTCCATCCATGATTAGATTATCTGTAGGTATCGAAACTCCTTGCACCTATAACCTCTGACCTCTAGCTGTAACCCCTGACCTCTAGCTGTAACCCCTGATCTCTAGCTGTAACCCCTGACCTCTAGCTGTAACCCCTGACCTCTAGCTGTAACCCCTGATCTCTAGCTGTAACCCCTGACCTCTAGCTGTAACCCCTGATCTCTAGCTGTAACCCCTGACCTCTAACTGTAACCCTTGATCTCTAGCTGTAACCCCTGACCTCTAGCTGTAACCCCTGACCTCTAGCTGTAACGCCTGATCTCTAGCTGTAACCCCCGACCTCTAGCTGTAACCCTTGATCTCTAGCTGTAACCCCTGACCTCTAGCTGTAACCCCTGACCTCTAGCTGTAACCCCTGACCTCTAGCTGTAAACCCCTGATCTCTAGCTGTAACCCCTGATCTCTAGCTGTAACCCCTGATCTCTAGCTGTAACCCCTGACCTCTAGCTGTAACCCCTGACCTCTAGCTGTAACCCCTGATCTCTAGCTGTAACCCCTGACCTCTAGCTGTATCCCCTGATCTCTAGCTGTAACCCCTGATCTCTAGCTGTAACCCCTGACCTCTAGCTGTAACCCCTGACCTCAAGCTGTAACCCCTGATCTCTAGCTGTAACCCCTGACCTCTAGCTGTAACCCCTGACCTCTAGCTGTAACCCCTGACCTCTAGCTGTAACCCCTGATCCTCTGGCTGTAACCCCTGACCTCTAGCTGTAACCCCTGACCTCTAGCTGTAACCCTTGATCTCTAGCTGTAACCCCTGATCTCTAGCTGTAACCCCTGATCTCTAGCTGTAACCCCTGATCTCTAGCTGTAACCCCTGTCCTCTAGCTGTAACCCCTGATCTCTAGCTGTAACCCCTGATCTCTAGCTGTAACCCCTGACCTCTAGCTGTAACCCCTGACCTCTAGCTGTAACCCCTGATCTCTAGCTGTAACCCCTGACCTCTAGCTGTAACCCCTGATCGCTAGCTGTAACCCCTGACCTCTAGCTGTAACCCCTGATCTCTAGCTGTAACCCCTGTCTGTACGCATGGAAACCTAGCTTGGTACTAGATCTGTTTGTGCTGTCTTGTCACTTGTATGTTGTCACGCCGAACAATGACAATAGAAGTTGGCAAGACAGCACAAACAGATCTGGGATCTCCTGCACCTAACCTCTGTCGACTAAAATGTGTTTCTCTAATCCAAATCCTAATTCTTGTAGTTTATATGGTGCTGAGGTGGAGGGTCATGGTCAAACTAACTCTCTACTATGTCCATGGTAACAACAACACAACCAACACACAATCCCAACATGCACACTTACTACTTGTTCATAGTGATGAAAGTTAACCAACCTGGTTAGATTCTTAAGACTGCCCCTGGAGGGCGCTAAATCCTGTCATATGGAGACCTTCAGTGAAATACAATGACGGCCCAGTCCCAAACTGACCCCTAGACTGTAAGCCCTATGTGCTTGGAGACATCTGAGATGATTTGATTGGTATTAGCAACATGGTGAAACTTCCACTTAGCCTATCAGAGGGCAAGTTGGTTACACCAGTCAATTCCTCTTAGAGCTCCACATCAGTATACAGCAGGGTTATTCAGCTCTGACCCTACGAGGTCCGGAACCTGCTGGTTTTCTGTTCTACCTGATAATTAATTGCACCCACCTGGTTAGCCAGGTGAATCAGTCCCTGATTAGAGGGGAACAATGAAAACAAGCAAGACGTGGCTTCGATGTCCAGAGTTGAGTTTGAGGTATAGGGCAGAGGATCTAGGGGTCGATTTGGTATTGGGCCCATTAGTGCACTTAAAGGTTTGTATAAGAGCACTTCATCTACTGATGTCTTCAGTCAGTCCTTCAACATGAAATATGTTTAATTACATATACACTGAGTGTACAAAACATTAGGAAAACCTTCCTAATATTGGGTTGCACCACTTTTTCCACAGGGACGCTGGCCCTTGTTAACTCCAATGCTTCCCACAGTTGAGTCAAGTTGGCTGGATGTCCTTTGGTGGTGGACCATTCTTGATACACACAGGAAACTGTTGAGCGTGAGAAACCCAACAGAGTTGCAGTTCTTGACACACTCAAAGTGGTGTGCCTGGCACCTACTACCATACCCTGTTCAATGGCACTTAAATATTTTGTCTTCCCCATTCACCCTCTGAATTTCACACATACAATCAATGTCTCAATTGTCTGAAGGCTTAAGAATCCTTCTTTAACCTGTCTCCTCCCCTTCATCTACACAGATTGAAGTAGATTTAACAAGTGACATCAATAAGGGATCACAGCTTTCACCTGGATTCACCTGGTCAGTCTGTCATGGAAAGAGCAGTGTTTTGTATACTCAGTGTACATTCAACACATGTTTCTTGCGAAATGCACTAACACCATCAACTTTAAATACATACCACAAAATAAAATAACTTTTTCATAATAGTATAATTTGTCAAAATGCTAAATAAACGAACACCCACAAAACTTAGAATACATGTAACAAAATCCATCAAAACAGTATAATTTGTCATCATATTATACATTTGATAATGGCTCCAAAAATACTAACTATAGCCATCAATAGATCATAATTTTCTATGAAAAATAGTCAAATGGTATGAGATGGTAATCAAACATTTTATAGAAGTGAGCTATTCTTGTTCTCTGAATTATGACCAAATACGAAAGCAGCAGGAATTTTACTAAAAGGTCAAATAAAATATATGGTTTGGAATTGTTTACATGTTAATAAATGCTGTGTATGGTAATGCTGTTTTAAATGTTTTATAATACAGCAAACATAAATCAAATCAAGTCTGTCTAAAGTACTCACAACCACGCAGGTAGTTATGGAACTAGTACCCCAACACGTTACTGTCAGATACTAAGGCCTACTGTGTACTGCAAGGCTTAGATGACAAAGACCTCCTAGTAGGATTGAGCCACTGCAAAAGCAATATGGAATACAGCAATATTTTTTATTGAACCTTTATTTAACCAGTGATATTGAAAGTAATTACAAGTATGAAACAGAGATAACACTTTGTTTTTTATAGTAACTGATGAGGTGCTGCTTTTAGCATATGTGTGTCCTTTGTTGTGTTTTATTGTGAATTTATTGGTGTTGAATGTATTGGCTGGTGCAATCAAATTTCCCCTTTGGAACATGAATAGAGCAATATCTGATCTGATCTTAATCACTGTACAAAAGAAGGGACTGTTGTTCAATGAAATGTCCTTCCTATGTCTGGAGGCCTTCCATCGGCAAGTGGAAAAACAATCCCCAATACAAAGGAGGAAAGGTGAATACAGAGGAGGAACACAAGTGATATGAATGAACAGGCTTCAAAGCAAAGGTCTCTAATGGAAGGTCACAATGTTACTCTGAAGTAACCTAACTTTATTCTCTGCGTCGTAAAAAAATGTTTAAAAAAAATTGCAACCTTCTCTCTTCTGATGAAAGCAATGTGTTACATTAAAGAACATTGCTTAATTTGTTGTCCTACATGAATGCTAAGATCACACAGATTTGCACATGGAGTGGTTATTTTAGTAAGTGGGAATTAATGCGGTATTATGTGTGCACCAGAGAAAGAGCGCAGCTCATCATCTTCATTATCAAATCAAATGTATTTATATAGCCCTTCGTACATCAGCTGATATCTCAAAGTGCTGTACAGAAACTCAGCCTAAAACCCCAAACAGCAAGCAATGCAGGTGTAGAAGCACGGTGGCTAGGAAAAACTCCCTAGAAAGGCCAAAACCTAGGAAGAAACCTAGAGAGGAACCAGGCTATTTGGGGTGGCCAGTCCTCTTCTGGCTGTGCCGGGTGGAGATTATAACAGAACATGGCCAAGATGTTCAAATGTTCATAAATGACCAGCATGGTCAAATAATAATAATCACAGTAGTTGTTGAGGGTGCAGCAAGTCAGCACCTCAGGAGTAAATGTCAGTTGGCTTTTCATAGCCGATGATTAAGAGTATCTCTACCGCTCCTGCTGTCTCTAGAGAGTTGAAAACAGCAGGTTTGGGACAGGTAGCACGTCCAGGGGAACAGGTCAGGGTTCCATAGCCGCAGAGCGAACAGTTGAAAATGGAGCAGCAGCACGGCCAAGTGGACTGGGGACAGCAAGGAGTCATCATGCCAGGAAGTCCTGAGGCATGGTCCTAGGGCTCCGGTCCTCAGAGTGAGAGAGAGAGACAGAAAGAAAAAGAGAAAGAGAGAATTAGAGAGAGCATACTTCAATTCACACAGGACACCGGATAAGACAGGAGAAGTACTCCAGATATAACAGACTGACCCTAGCCCCTGACACATAAACTACTGCAGCATAAATACTGGAGGCTGAGACAGGAGGGGTCAGGAGACACTGTGGCCCCCTCCGATGATACCCCCGGACAGGGCCAAACAGGCAGGATATAACCCCACCCACTTTGCCAAAGCACAGCCCCCACACCACTAGAGGAATATCTTCAACCACCAACTTACCATCCTGAGACAAGGCCGAGTTTAGCCCACAAAGATCTCCGCCATGGTACAACCTAAGGGGGGGCGCCAACCCAGACAGGAAGATCACATCAGTGACTCAACCTACTCAAGTGGAGCACCGCTCCTAGGTACGGCATGGAAGAGCACCAGTAAGCCAGTGACTCAGCCCATGTAATAGGGTTAGAGGCAGAGAATCCCAGTGGAGAGAGGGGAACCAGCCAGGCAGAGACAGCAAGGGTGGTTCGTTGTTCCAGTGCCTTTCCGTTCACCTTCACACTCCTGGGCCAGACTACATTCAATCACATGACTTACTGAAGAGATGAGTCTTCAGTAAAGACTTAGGTTGAGACTGAGTCTGTGTCTCTCACATGGGTAGGCAGACCATTCCTTAAAAATGGAGCTCTATAGAAGAAAGCCCTGCCTCCAGCTGTTTGCTTAGAAATTCTAGGGACAATTAGGAGGCCTGCGTCTTGTGAACGTAGCGTACGTGTAGGTATGTACAGCAGGACCAAATCAGAGAGCTAGGTAGGAGCAAGCCCATGTAATGCTTTAGGTTAGCAGGAAAACCTTGAAATCAGCCTTGCCTTAACAGGAAGCCAGTTTAGGGAGGCTAGCACTGGAGTAATATGATCACATTTTTTTGGATCTAGTCAGGATTCTAGCAGCCATATTTAGCACTAACTGAAGTTTATTTAGTGCCTTATCCAGGTAGCCGGAAAGTAGAGCATTGCAGTAATCTAACCTAGAAGTAACAAATCATGGATTTCTTTTTCTGCATCATTTTTGGACAGAAAGTTTCTGATTTTTGCAATGTTACGTAGATGGAAAAAAGCTGTCCTTCAAACAGTCTTGATATGTTCGTCAAAAGAGAGATCAGGGTCCAGAGTAACGCCGAGGTCCGTCACAGTTTTATTTGAGACGACTGTACAACCATCAAGATGAATTGTCAGATTCAACAGAAGATCTCTTTGTTTCTTGGGACCTAGAACAAGCATCTCGGTTTTGTCCGAGTTTAAAAGTAGAAAGTTTGCAGCCATCCACTTCCTTATGTCTGAAACACAGGCTTCTAGCGAGGGCAATTTTGGGGCTTCAACATGTTTCATTGAAATGTACAGCTGTGTGTCATCCGCATAGCAGTGAAAGTTAACATTATGTTTCCAAATGACATCCCCAAGAGGTAAAATATATAGTGAAAACAATAGTGGTCATAAAACAGAACCTTGAGGAACACCAAAATGTACATTTGATTTGTCAGAGGACAAACCATTCACAGAGACAAACTGATATCTTTCCAACAGATAAGATCTAAACCAGGCCAGAACTTGTCCGTGTAGACCAATTTGGGTTTCCAATCTCTCCAGAAGAATATGGTGATCGATGGTATCAAAAGCAGCACTAAGGTCTAGGAGCACGAGGACAGATGCAGAGCCTCGGTCTGACGCCATTAAAAGGTAATTTATCACCTTCACAAGTGCAGTCTCAGTGCTATGATGGGGTCTAAAACCAGACTGAAGCATTTTGTTTACATTGTTTGTCTTCAGGAAGGCAGTGAGTTGCAGCGCAACAGCTTTTTCTAAATTTTTTGAGAGGAATGGAAGATTCGATATAGGCTGATAGTTTTTTATATTTTCTGAGTAAAGGTTTGGCTTTTTCAGGAGAGGCTTTATTACTGCCACTTTTAGTAAGTTTGGTACACATCCGGTTGATAGAGAGCCGTTTATTATGTTCAACATAGGAGGGCCAAGCACAGGAAGCAGCTCTTTCAGTAGTTTAGTTGGAATAGGGTCCAGTATGCAGCTTGACGGTTTAGAGGCCATGATTATTTTCATCATTGTGTCAAGAGATATAGTACTTAAACACTTGAGTGTCTCTCTTGATCCCTCGCCTTTGCGGGATGCACGGGGGATGTGGTCACTCTTGTAACAAGGAAGTGAGGCCTCATTTAACACAGTAAATTCATCAGGCTTAAGCCATGTTTCAGTCAGGCCAATCACATCAAGATTATGATCAGTGATTAGTTCATTGACTATAACTGCCTTGGAAGTGAGGGATCTAACATTAAGTGGCCCTATTTTGAGATGTGAGGTATCATGATCTCTTTCAATAATGGCGGAATGGAGGATGTCTTTATTCTAGTGAGATTGCTAAGGCGAACACTGCCATGTTTAGTTTTGCCCAACCTAGGTTGAGGCACAGACACGGTCTCAATGGGGATAGCTGAGCTGACTACACTGACTGTGCTAGTGGCAGGCTCCACTAAGCTGGCAGGCTGGCTAACAGCCTGCTGCCTGGCCTGCACCCTATTTCATTGTGGAGCTAGAGGAGTTAGAGCCCTGTCTATGTTGGTAGATAAGATGAGAGCACCACTCCAGCTAGGATGGAGTCCATCACTCCTCAACAGGCCAGGCTTGGTCCCAGAAAGAGGGCCAATTATCTACAAATGCTATCTTTTGGGAGGGGCTGAAAACAGTTTTCAACCAGCGATTGAGTTGTGAGACTGCTATAGAGCTCATCACTCCCCCTAACTGGGAGGGGGCCAGAGACAAATAGTCGATGCCGACATCTTTCTAGGTGATTTACAAGCTGAAGCTATGTTGCGCTTGGTGACCTCTGACTGTTTCATCCTAACATTGTTGGTGCCGACGTGGATAACAATATGTCTATACTCTCTACACTCGCCAGTTTTAGCTTTGGCCAGCACCATCTTCAGATTAGCCTTAACGTCAGTAGCCCTGCCCCCTGGTAAACAGTGTATGATCGCTGGATGATTCGTTTTAAGTCCAATACTGCGGGTAATGGAGTCACCAATGACTAGGGTTTTCAATTTGTCAGAGCTAATGGTGGGAAGCTTTGGCGTCTCAGACCCCGTAACGGGAGAAGTAGAGACCAGAGAAGGCTCGGCCTCAGACTCCGACTCGTTTCTGGCGGCTGAATGAGCGACACCGGTTGAGCATTCCTACAGCATTTCCCTCCAGAAGCCATGAGAAAATTGTCCGGCTGCGGGGACCGTGCGAGGGGATTTGTACTAAAGTTACTATCTGCACTTACTGGTGGCACAGACGTTTCATCCTTTCCTACACTGAAATTACCCTTGCCTAACGATTGCGTCTGAAGCTGGGCTTGCAGCACCACTATCCTCGCCGTAAGGCGATCGTTCTCCTGTATATTATGAGTACAGCGACTGCAATTAGAAGGCATCATGTTAATGTTACTACTTAGCTTCGGCTGTTGGAGGTCCTGACGAACCACGTCCAGATAAAGCGACAAATCATCATCTTTATCTTCATCAGCATCATCATAAAATAGGTGCCTAAGAGTTACTTCTATGTATGTAGCCGATGACGGTTGTTGTATAATGTATATAAGGATGTCATCTGTGTGGTTGTCATGATATTGTGTCTATGTTGACAGAGGTGAGGATGACATCATGGAGGATGTTGATGCGATCGAACTGGTTGAATTCTCTGACACAGTGTTTAAACTCAAACAGCTGAGCTCCATTTACAGCCACCTTATATTCCTCAAACATAATCAGAATCTTCATCTGCAAGACAGGAGAGGGGGGAACAGGAGAGAGGGGAGGAGAGGGGGAGCGGATTGAAATAAAGTGTAATTTAGCCGCAGACACCGAAAAGTGTCAATTACAGTTGATTTGTTAGTCAGGACAGTATAGGCTGCAGCAGTAGCACTTGTAGCTCCTCCCAGTAACCACGAGCACAACTGTTCCTTGATTTTAACTGGCGGATTTATTCTGTAGTTTTAGTCAGAATTATCACCTTCCGTGAGAACTATAAAGTAAACGAAAATACAGTTAAGCACACTCTTACAACCTCCTTATCTTATGAGTGACTTATTAGCTTGGTATAACTCTGAAGTGCTTACATACTTAAACAGTTTATCCGGCGCTGTAACAGTATCAGATTAAACACATGAATAAAGGAAAAATACCTCATTGGCTGCTTATTACAGAAGGGAGGAAATCAAACTTCACACTCAAACTTCACACAATTATTCCTGGCATGAATTCACACTTCATCCTTAATTATTATAATGTTACCATCCTAACATACACACTTCAACTTTTACGAACTACACCCGATGACATGAAAACTTAGCTAACACAGCGCGGGATTGCCTTTATCATTTCCCACGCATAGCGAACACGTAAACAATTCAAACAAAAAACAACGACATAGACTTACAGGTTAACTGTCAGTTACACTCCCACCAATCACCGGTGATTTATGTGAAAGGGGTCTGCAGGTTTCTTGATCGGTTTCCAGGAGGGTGACTGTCTTATGGATGGGCCTCTCCAGATAGGTGGGTTTGGTGATGCGTTTACCTCTCTGATCTTCGGTTGAGTCGCTGACCAGTAACTTGAATCTTCTCACCAGGCCAACCTGTCCCGGGTACACTTCTGTAACCTTTGCCAATTTCCACTGGTTGCGTGGTGCAGTATCATCTTGCAAGATGACAATGTCATTAATCCTTGTGTTTCTTCTGTCTTTATTCCATTTCTGTCTGTGTTGGAGGTTTAGGAGGTACTCTTTCTTCCACCTTGTCCAGAATTCATTGGCTAAGAATTGTACTCTGCGCCATCTCTTGCGGAGATAAAGATCTTCCTTGATGAACTGTCCAGGTGGTGGTAATATAATTGTGGACTTCATTGTCAAGATGTGATTTGTTGTGAGAGGTTCTGGACCTAATGGATCTTTCAGATATTCCGTAGTTAGGGGCCTACTATTTAAAATCGCCATGACTTCATAGAGAAGTCACTGATCCGTCTCACTGATCAATAATGGATGTTAAGACACTTCGTATCGTGTGGATTTGCCTTTCCCAAACACCACCCATGTGACTTGAAGATGGATGCGAGTTTATCATGAACACCCCAAGTTCCTTCACTCGTGTTTGATCAATTTTTTACAGGGCGTCCACAAACTCGCGTCTTGCGCCAATGAAGTTGCTGCCTTGATCACATCTGATTTGACGAACATTACCACGTATGGCAATAAATGAACGCAGGGCATTGATAAAGGCATCGGTGGTTAAGTCATCAACCATTTCAATGTGAACTGCTCGGGAGCCCATGCAAGTGAATAGGAGCCCATAACGCTTTAACTCTCTTCTTCCGTCCTTGGCATAGAAAGGTCCAAAGCAGTCCATCCCGCAGTATGTGAAGAAGGCGTGATTTCCATGCGTTCCTTCAGAAGATCTGCCATCCTTTGCTCTTCTGTACATAATCTGAATTTCCTGCATTTCACACATTTGTAGATGTGAGAGGAAACTGCACTGCTGCATCCTAGGATCCATATACTATTGGATCGCAGCTCATTGATCGTCATTCCACGTCCTTGGTGTCATACTCTTTCATGATAGTGCTTGACGAGCAGCAATGACAAATGGCTATCTGTTGGCAGGATTGCAGGATGCTTCACATGGGAATGAAGAGTTGCATGAGCCAAGCGACCTCCCACCCTGAGGATACCTTGCTCATCCAGAAATGGACTCAATTTATGCAACTTGCTTGCTTTATCTTTGGTCTTGATGTCTTTCTGGTGCCTAAGGTTGTGAATCTCATGGGAGAAGGCTGCTTCTTGAACCATCTTTATAATGGTGAGCTCTGCCTCTCTCCTTTCTTCTATGCTTGTAGCTTCACTGGACCTCAGTTTTAAGCCTACGGCTTCCTTGACACGTCGTTTGAGCCTGGAAATAGCTTTTACCACTCTTGCCCCGTCTGAGAACTTATGAAGGTGATCTAGTAATGATCTTTCTTCCTTTGCCTGGGTATCATGGACCAGGGATTTCTGCAGCTCTTGATCATTGACTAGGAACTATCCCCCCTTGACTTGTCCTTTGGGAAGTTCTTCTTGCCAAAGAAAGTCTGAACCTGTGAACTAGTTGGAAGGCAAGCTGTTCTGATGTGAGACCTCTGGAAGCATGATCCCCAGGATTCTCTTCAGAGGTCACATATCTCCATTGTTCGGGATCTGTGCTTTGCTTAATGCGTTGAATACGGTTAGCTACAAAGACGTGGAATCTTCTGGCTTCATTGTTGATGTAGCCAAGAACTACCTTCGAGTCTGTCCAGACTCGAAGGTAGGGCCCTACACCCAAACAAGGGCACTGCGTTCATCCACCTCTGGCCTGCTCGCCTCCCTACCACTGAGGAAGTACAGTTCCCGCTCAGCCCAGTCAAAACTGTTCCCTGCTCTGGCCCCCCAATGGTGGAACAAACTCCCTCACGACGCCAGGACAGCGGAGTCAATCACCACCTTCCGGAGACACCTGAAACCCCACCTCTTTAAGGAATACCTAGGATAGGATAAAGTAATCCTTCTCCCCCCCCCCCCCCCCCTTAAAAGACCTAGATGCACTATTGTAAAGTGGCTGTTCCACTGGATGTCATAAGGTGAAAGCACCAATTTGTAAGTCGCTCTGGATAAGAGCGTCTGCTAAATGACTTAAATGTAAATGTAATGTAAGTATTCCTGTAGACCTTGTATCTCTAGCTCCCTTTTGAGCATGTCACTTGTTCGAACATCTACCACCGCTGCTGAACGTTCCAGTTGTGGTATGGTCGTAACCTTGGAAGGGGTGACTCTTGACTTCCCCATAACTAGGGAGCAATGAACTTCTCCTGCTGTGCTGATTGTTCTGAGGTATGAGCACTCTCCATAACCTGAGGTACTAGCGTCGGAAAAGTGATGGAGCTCATAACTCTGCACCTCCTTGAAACTTGATGGCAAGTAGCCTCGTTGGATTCTTACATCAGAAAAGTTTTGTAGACCTTGGAGACAGAATTCCCACTGAGAACATAGGTCATCTGGAAGGGGGTCATCCCAGTCGATCTTGTCACAACACATCTGCTGCGAGATCTGCTTCCCTGCCAGGACAATGGGTGCTACAAACCCAAGCGGATCATATACAGAGGCTGCTGTAGACAACACTCCTCTTCTTGTGAGTGGGCGTTCCTTGACAACTACTCTAAACTGGAACTCATCTGATGCGACATACCACAGTACACCAAGTGCTCTCTCCATGTGTGGTTCACCCAGAGCCATATCCAGGTCTTTGGCACCCTCGGCACGTTCTTCCTTGGGAATTGTGGCTATAACTTCCTTGCTGTTAGAGATAAACCTGTGCAACCGAAGTTTGCAGATGCTGCAAAGCTCTCTTGCTTCTTTCACCAGCTGGGCCGCTTCAGCTTCAGATGATATGCTTATCAGTCCATCATAAACATAAAAGATCCTTTCCTTGAACTGGATAGACTTCTCGCTGAAGCTTCCTCGTCCTTCGGTGGCAAGATGTTTGAGACCATAGTTGGCGCAACCAGGAGATGAAGCTGCGCCGAACAAGTGGAACTTCATACGATACACTGAGGGTTGAGACTCTAGATCTCCATTCTCCCACCAAAGGAACCGTAGATAATCTTGGTCTTCTGCTTTCACATGAAACTGGTGGAACATGCCCTCTATGTCACACATGATTGCAACTGGACCCTTACAAAAACGACAAAGGACACCCAGCAATGTGTTTGTCAACTCTGGACCGGTAAGGAGATGGTCATTCCAGGACGTCTCTCGAAACTTAGCTGAGCAGTCAAAGACGACTCGTATCTTCCCAGGATTTTGTGGGTGATAAACCCCATGGTGCGTGATGTACCATGCTGGATGCTTGTTAATTTCCTCTTTGGAGACCTTCTCAGACCTTTTTTTCTCTTCCTAAAATGGCAGCGGCATCTCGTAATGTCCATTGTCCTTGCGTAACCCGATGACTCACTCCAATAGCGTCGCCATAGTCGATACATGGGTTTCCATAGCCGACTATGCTCCAGCCAAGGTCTGTTCTCTGGGCAAAAGGCTGATTTCTCTTACCAGAGTGGTTGTGGTTGGAGACCAGGCCAGTTTTGGGCTGGAGCTGGGGATGGTTGGGATGGTTGAAGACCAGGCCAGCAGGGGATGTTGGGCTGCTCAGGCCAGCAGGATGGGGGTTGGGTGGGCTGTTGGCTGGGCTGTGTCGGCCAGACAGGACCCCTGGTTGCTGTTGACTGGGCCAGATACTGTTGCTTCCCTGGGGGGAGGAACCAGAGGACGGACAGCCACACAGAGCATCAGAGAGCTGGGGGGGACAAGATAAGTGCACACACATACACAGTAAGAGACACACATGCACACACACACACACACACACTCATGCACACAAGAAAAACAGGCATACACACACATATTCAGTGCGTATACATAGAGGCCTATTCAGACATGACATTCAAGAAGTATCCCAGAATACTTTAATAACGGTAAATCATTTAAGAATACTGAGCCAGTTCCTGCTACAGAGCTGAGTTCTCAGTTGCTAGTTGCCCGTGTAGAGGTTAGAGGATGGGAGGTACTTACTTCCATAGTATCTGTAAGTACCTAGAGGACAGCATGACTACCATTTTTCAACTTCATCAGAAACGGAAGCATCATTCAAGGCTATAATTGAAAAAAGTATCATTAGGAACTCACCACTATCAGATGGCCCCAGTCCCTAAATCCTAACCCTAATTTTAACCCTAATCCCTAACTCCAACCCTTAGCATAGCTAACGTTAGCCACCTAGCTAACGGTAGCTACAACAAATTGGAATTCGTAACATATCAATACGTTTCAGAAATTCTTAACATATTGTATGAATTGCAATTTGTAACACACCATACTAATTGTAATTCGTAACATATCATACGAAATGGATGATGGACATCCACAAATTAATACGAAACATAAGATATTATACTAATTTACTATGTTACATCTACCACTGAGTCCAGGTTGAAGTATCACTGACATCTTGGACAGTCTGGAACCATTCCTCAGGGAATTAACATGGGTTCACAAACTCAATGCCAGACCCAAGTCCCACACTACTCATACACTGAGTATGAAGGTTAAAGATCACCTTAAATTGTAACACAAATTGTCATTTGGCACATGATGCACCAGTAAGGAGTATGTATTAAACAGTGAATATTTAGCATATTATCATTCTGCAGAATTCATACAAGCCTGGGGTTGTCCTCTTCTCTTAACACAGCAGATTGTACAGATAGCTGCTCACCAATAACATAAATACCTGATTATAGGGCTTCAGACGAGGAAGCATTGTCTTTACCTTATAGAGTACAGTGGAGGCGGCTGAGGGGAGAACAGCTCATAATAATGGCTGGAAAGGAGTGAATGGAATGGCATCAATCACATGAAACCCATGTGCTTGATGTATTTGATACCATTCCAATCATTCTGCTCCAGCCATTACCATGAGCCTGTCCTCCCCAATTAAGGTGCCACCAACCTCCTGTGATAGAGTACAACATGACTGCAATTATGATACGGATACATAGTTTAATAAGATACTATCTTATAATAGGCCTCCAAACCATAAACACAGTCATGCCCAAATAAGTTGATTACCTTTAGATGTGATCTACTATGAGAAGCAACAATTCAGTCTTTAGCTCTGGATATTTCATTGTCTAATTAAATATGAAAGTTAGCACCAACTTTATGGGGGGGCAAGCCCATCACAGAGATCAGACATCATTTAATTAGAATATCCTATGTCACATCAAATAATATACCACAACGCTTGAGTTTGAATAAGTAAATCAAATCAACTTTA
Source organism: Oncorhynchus nerka (assembly GCF_034236695.1). Classification (NCBI taxonomy): domain Eukaryota; kingdom Metazoa; phylum Chordata; class Actinopteri; order Salmoniformes; family Salmonidae; genus Oncorhynchus; species Oncorhynchus nerka. Next base: position 22,127,711 of record NC_088408.1, read on the forward strand.
TTTAAAATCGCTGCACGCTTAAGAGTAAATCAATAAAATAAGGTAAGAGCTCCCTTTACAGATATCTAACTGACCAATGGGACAATACATCTTTTCTGGATCTCAAAGGGACTAACCTTGATAAATAAAAGTTGAATTAATTCAGAAAATGTCACCTGTTATTTGCTGCTCTCCTCAGATGTAACAGCTAGACAGCTGGACAGCTATAGCAGGAACTGTATGTACTCCTTTATACATTCCCTTCTTCATTTGGCCAATCCTTTATTCCCAGAAACGTGTTTATTTTTTTAAATGTAACCTTTATTTAACTAGGCAAGTCAGTTAAGACAAATTCTTATTTACAATGACCAAAAGGCAAAAGGCCTGCAGGGACAGGGGCTGGAATTAAAAATTAAAAATACAATAAAAATATAGAACAAAAAAACATATCACGACAAGAGAGACACCACAACACCTAAGACAACACCTAAGACAACAACATAGCATGAACTATCCTCTACTGGGAAAACCACACCCAGGGGGAAAAACTCCCTGTCACAATTTCCCTTATCAAACAATGTTCTTCATTCTTAATAAGAGTACATCAATATATATAAATGTTCTGTCTTAAATGAAAATCCATCAATCGGATGTAGGATAAAAGACGGGTGACAATTTGTGAAAATATACTTGAGCAAACTACTGTTGTAGTGCAGCAGAATGATGTGGTTTTGTTTAACTGTTGGTTGGTTAATAAATTGACTTGGACAAACTTAAAGGAATGATGGAAGTTCAATCTGAAAAAGGTCTATATAAAATATCTAAGGATTGTCATGAGTGTGACTGGAATGTACCCTTGTTCTCCACCTCCACCAGAACACAGTTAGAGGGAGGAGAGACACACAGACAAAGAGAGAGAGAGTGTCCACAACACAACACAAGGTTTAAATGTTGCCATAGAAACCAGGACATCTTGTCTGTGTATGGTTGTTTTGTGTTGGTGAGGGTGTGTGTACTTGTCTGTGCGTGCGTCCAGGTGAGTGTGTGTGAATGTTAGAGGTGAGAAGGAGAAACCAGGGGGTGTTAAGCCATGTCCGAGGTGTCTCACTCCTACTCAACTCTACTCCTAACCTCACAAACACAGTGTGATGGGCTCTGAGGCTGCTGTTGGTAACGTGGTTGACTTCATTGCTCAGCAGCCAGTCATGAGACTGTGTCTCACAGACAATAACTAACTCCCTGACATGGTCTCTGTGCCAGGGACAGTACTGTTATTACTACAGACAGATACAATACCTCTGCTGTAGCTGTAAACCTGAGAGGAGCTCTGGAGTGGAGCTGCCGGTTGGTTCCCTGTCCTGGTGGAAAGTCTGTCTCACTGCATTGAGTCTGTCCCTGATTCCAAATGGCACCCTATTCCCTTTATAGTGCTCTACTTTTGACCAGGGGGTCAGAAGAACCATAACAGTTCTCCAAACGGTAATGAAAATCATCAACTCTGTTGATCCATCTCAAAAAGCAAAAGTTTCCCCATCTGTTATGTCATCGTTATGACAGTTTATTTGACCTTTATTTTACCAGGTAAGTTGACTGAGAACACATTCTCATTTACAGCAATGACCCCTGGAGGGGGATGAATGAGCCAACAGAGCGTTAGAGTAAATTGTAGCCTAATCATCCCAGCCAGCAGTAAAGCTGAATGAAATTGATTACTAAAACATAAACAATGTAAAATTAATTGATTATCTCTCAGATTGATCTTGGTCCTCATTGTCAATTCAAATTTGTTTTAATTGACTGTGTTTGGTATGTCAATGTGTATTTAATGTGTATATTTTATCTATACTTGCCTATTGATTTTTTTGTATTGTGAAGGGCTCATTTGCCAGATAGACTTTAGTCTCAATATGACTTCCCTGTTGAAATAAAGGTAAATAAACCAGATATAATCCTCTCCATCTGTGGTCAGATTCTGATCTCTGTAACCTCTTTCTGTAGGTAGGACATCGTCTCCCATCAGATGGCGTCCTTCTAACGCCACAAGCGTGAGACGATCTTAGGTATTTAAACCCCCTGACACCTAGCTGTACCTTTTACTGTATCTGAATGTATGGAAACCCCCTGCCCTTTTAACCTCTGACCTCTAGTTGTAAAGATGAACCTCTGTCTGTAGCAGGGTCGCCCCTAGTTACCACCGCCACAAAGTCCTAAACCCACCTATTTCTACTATCGTCTGATTTTAAACCTAACCCTAACCTTAAACCTAACCCTAACCCTAACCTTAAACCTAACCCTAACCTTAAACCTAACCCTAAACACTGCTAAAGTTATGCCTAACCCTAACCTTAAATTAAAAATAAATAAATACATCTATTTTTACAAAATAGCCTATATTCAAATCAAATCAAAGTGTATTATTCACATGCGCCAAATACAACAGGTGTAGTAGACCTTACAGTGAAATGCTTACTTACGAGCCCCTAACCAATAATGCAATTTAAAAAATATAAAAAATACGGATAAGAATAAGAAATAATAAGTCATTAAAGAGCAGCAGTAAAATAACAATAGTGAGACTATATACAGGGGGGTACCGGTACAGAGTGCGGGGGCACATTGGCTTGGGTAGCTAGTGACAACCCTGTAGCAGAGGAGGCTGGTGGGAGGAGCTATTGGAGGACAGGCTCATTGTAATGGCTGGAATTGAACCAATTGAACAGTTTCCATATGCTTGATGTGCTTGATACTGTTCCATTAATACCATTCCAGACATTACAAAGAGCCCATCCTCCTATAGCTCCTCCCACCAACCTCCTCTGGTCAGTAGGTATAAAAATGTAGCCTTGTACCAGTTGTCTATGTTGTCACGTCAAACAATGACCATAGTTGGCAAGACAGCACAAACAGATCTGGGATCTCCTGCACCTAACCTCTGTCGACTAAAATGTGTTTCTCTAATCCAAATCCTAATTCTTGTAGATTATATGGTGTTTAGGGGGAGGGTCATGGTCAAACTATATTCTCTGGTAAACAAATCAACGGTGTGTCCACAGTAACAACAACACAACAAACAAACAATCCCAACGTGCCACACTCACCATGTTGGTTCCCTTTTAGCTGTAATTTGAGTTGAGAAACATTTCAATGGGATATGAATAGACAGGCTGGGAATTATAAAAGCATGGAGTTGGTCTATCTACATGGGTACCCCAACTCCTGTACTATTTTACACAGTAGACATTCAACAAAGCTAAGCATTCTGGTATAGTCACTCTATGAGATGACACTACTTTGCTAGCAACTGAGATCCTGACAGAATGCACTGTGACCCTGTGGAAAACTGGGTCAATACATTCAAGCGTAGAATGGATAACTCACATGGACTTTGGTGATCTTCATGAATTAAGCAAAACCTACTTTTCTGTATAAAGCTAAGTAAATATGCAAATATCTCTGCCAATCAAGAGCTTCTACCAGGAGTCACTTAGGCCTGTATCACATGACAACATGACAACCGCGTGGAATGTTCAGGTTGAACACGTGTTGTCTCTATGGTGGGACAATGCACAGATAAACAGATTGCGATTGCAACATGCTTGAGTTTTTCATGCTCTATCTACCTATGAAAGGACAATACCCTTTTTGTGTGTGGAAAAAATAGATAGTTACAAAGTAGTCCTCTCATTCAAATAGACATTTGTCAATGAAGAGGAACAACATATTTTCAAGGTAATACAGTATGGTATAGGTCAATGCTGTTATTGAGTATTAATTTAGCTCTGTGCATGAATTCATGTATTAGTCATTTTCTGGGCTTTGTTTTGAATGAACCACTTGTTTCATTGTCTGTGGCCACCAAAGGGCCAGCCACACAAATGTAAAATACAGACGGTCTATCTAAACTGGACACGTGAATCCAAAATGTTGAAAAATCGTATTTTTCAAAAAGATCAAAGAGATCAAGTCCCCAGATTGGGGTCTTGATCGTTTGTATGTAAAGAATGAATAATGAGAGCGATGGTGAATTAGAGGCTAATGCACATTAACTACATCCAACAGAAACCTCTCAAACATGTTTCAAATAACTCTTCCCATGTCAGTAAAAGAAACAGACTCCATCAAAGGATTCTTATATTCACTTAAGGTCACTGTGCTTGCCTTGCTTCCTGTCCCTTTGGCAGCAGCAGACAGTCCTTCTGTCCCCTCTCCCTCCAAGATAAACCATCTCTCTCTGGGAGAGCTTCCAGCGTTTAGCTCTGGGCAAATGCTGCCTGGGCCATAGGCAGAGATCTAGGATCAGTTTACCCATTCCTAATCCTAACCCTAACCATTAGTAGTAAAAATACTAAACTGACCCACATTCATGGAAATCTCAACCATATATGCAGCTCAAATTTCAATGATTGATTGATTTAGGTTTTCAGGATAGCTGTCACTGCAATGATTTTCACTACACTGATTTTTATTACACATCTTTCACCAAACCAGTCATGTCAGATGAGGGTCCAGGGATTACTTCCAGAAAGGGATGGAGAGGGAGGGGGGATGGAGAGAGGAATGGATGAAGGGAGAAGGGCATATGCAGTTTAAGAGTATTGGAACAAAGCCCAGGGCTTATCAAGGCCAGAGCCGATCTTCCGAATTTAGGGTCACCAAACCACGCCCCCAAATATATATATATAATTTTATCCCGATTCCTATTCAGGGGGAGGAGGGGGGATCAGCTAACTTGCTGCATTTCAACACATGGTGCAGAGAGAAAAATGTGCAGTTTCATAATGCTATTCTACAAATTATGTCATGCAGTTTTAAAGTACATTTCCTGCAATTCTACACTTTTTGCCATACGGTTGAGGGAAAAGTCTGCCGTTTCAGAGATAATTTCCTGCAATTCTACACATCTATCATACGCTATCTGAGGGCCCCCGACCTCCAGGGTGCCTGTTCGGTAATCCAGCAAGGCTGCTTTGGAGTTGACACACACACACACAGGGTGCCTGTTCGGTAATCCAGCAAGACTGCTTTGGAGTTGACACACACACACACACACACACACACACACACACACACACACACACACACACACACACACACACACACACACACACACACACACACACACACACACACACACACACACACACACACACACACACACACACACACACACACACACACACACACACACAGTGCTTTCAGAAAGTATTCAGACCCCTTGACTTTTCCCACATTTTGTTACGTTACAGCCTTATTCTAAAATTGATTAAATTGTTTTTTCCCCCTCATCGGGCAGGGCCGTTGCTCTCCATCCTCTGGTCGGACCATAATGAGGTCACCACCATGGAGAACACAACACAACAACGTTTATGTTTCTACAACACATACATGCAACACTCACACTGTAGAAAAAGAAAGGAAATGATAGGATAGGATATGATAGGATAGGAAATCATAAGATAGGATAGGAAATGATAGGAAATGATAGGACAGGAAAGGAAATGATAGGATAGGATAGGAAATGATATGATGTGATAGGAAATGATAGGATAGGATAGAATAGGAATGGAAATGATAGGAAAGGAAATGATAGGATAGGATAGGATGGGAAAGGAAATGACAGGATAGGAAATGATGGGATAGGAAATGATAGGATAGGAAATGATAGGATAGAAAATGATAGGATATGATAGGATCGGAAATCATAAGATAGGATAGGAAATGGTAGGAAAGGAAATGATAGGATAGGAATCGAAATGATATGACATGAAATAACAGGATAGGAAAGTAAATTATATGATATGATAGGAAGCGATAGGATAGGACATGACAGGAAAGAAAATGATAGGACAGGAAATTATAGGAAATGAAAGGAAATGATAGGGTGGTATAGAAAAGGAAAGGATAGGAACTGGATATGATAGGAAGCGATAGGATAGGACATGACAGGAAAGAAAATGATAGGACAGGAAATGATAGGAAATGATAGGATGGTATAGAAAAGGAAAGGATAGGATAGGAAATGATAGGGTGGGATAGGAAGGGAAATGATAGGATAGGATAGGAAGGGAAATGATAGGATAGGAAAGGATAGTTGAGAATAGAACAGTTATATCTGCTGAGCTCTGCCCCCTTTTCCAGAGCTCTGTGTGTCTTGCCATAGTCTACTGCGCCCCACTGCTCCTCTTCTCACCTCCAGCTACACCTAGCAGGGAGGCCAGGGGAGGGGGGGGGGGGTGAGAGGGATAGGGAGGTGATGGAAATAGGGGGTGAGATAGGGAGTGGCTTGAGAAGCTGTGAGAGGGCTGGGGCTGATGAGATTGATGAGGTAAAGAAGCAGTGTCTCCTATCCCAACAACCATCTCAGCCAAATCCACTGGCTCCCAGATCAATACATGATCATCTTCAAATTGCTCATGCTCACCTACAAAGCACTGAAGGGACTGGGGCTCAGATACATGTCTGACCTCCTGCCCCCCCATTTCCCCCAACTCCTGCACCCCTACTCTCCTGCACCCCTACTCTCCTGCACCCTTACACTCCTGCACCCCTACCTTCCTGCACCCCTACTCTCCTGCACCCTTACACTCCTGCACCCCTACCTTCCTACACCACTACTCTCCTGCACCCCTACTCTCCTTTAACCCTTACACCCCTGCACCCCTACCTTCCTGCACCCCTACTCTCCTGCACCCCTACTCTCCTGCACCCTTACACTCCTGCACCCCTACTCTTCTGCACCCTTACACTCCTGCACCACTACCTTCCTACACCCCTACTCTCCTGCACCCCTACTCTCCTGCACCCTTACACTCCTGCACCCTTACACTCCTGCACCACTACCTTCCTACACCCCTACTCTCCTGCACCCTTACACTCCTGCACCACTACCTTCCTACACCCACACTCTCCTGCATCCCTACCTTCCTACACCCCTACTCTCCTACACCCCTACTCTCCTGCACCCTTACACTCCTGCACCCCTACCTTCCTGCACCCCTACCTTCCTGCACCCCTACTCTCCTGCACCCTTACACTCCTGCACCCCTACCTTCATACTCTCCTGCACCCCTACTCTCCTGCACCCTTACACTCCTGCACCACTACCTTCCTACACCCCTACTCTCATGCACCCCTACTCTCCTGCACCCTTACACTCCTGCACCCCTACTCTCCTGCACCCTTACACTCCTGCACCCTTACACTCCTGCACCAGTACCTTCCTACACCCCTACTCTCCTGCATCCCTACCTTCCTACACCCCTACTCTCCTGCACCCTTACACTCCTGCACCACTACCTTCCTACACCCCTACTCTCCTGCATCCCTACCTTCCTACACCCCTACTCTCCTACACCCCTACTCTCCTGCACCCTTACACTCCGGCACCCCTACTATCCTGCACCCCTACACTCCTGCACCCCTACCTTCCTGCACCCCTACTCTCCTCCACCCCTACCTTCCTGCACCCCTACTCTCCTGCACCCTTACACTCCTGCACCCCTACCTTCCTGCACCCCTACTCTCCTGCACCCTTACACTCCTGCACCCCTACCTTCCTACTCTCCTGCACCCCTACTCTCCTGCACCCCTACACTCCTGCACCACTACCTTCCTACACCCCTACACTCCTGCACCCCTACTCTCCTGCACCCTTACACTCCTGCACCCCTACTCTCCTGCACCCTTACACTCCTGCACCACTACCTTCCTACACCCCTACTCTCCTGCATCCCTACCTTCCTACACCCCTACTCTCCTGCACCCTTACACTCCTGCACCCTTACACTCCTGCACCTCTACTATCCTGCACCCCTACACTCCTGCACCCCTACCTTCCTGCACCCCTACTCTCCTGCACCCCTACCTTCCTGCACCCATACTCTCCTGCACCCCTACTCTCCTTTAACCCTTACACTCCTGCACCCCTACCTTCCTACATCCCTACTCTCCTGCACCCCTACTCTCCTGCACCCCTACCTTCCTGCACCCCTACCTTCCTGCACCCCTACTCTCCTTTAACCCTTACACTCCTGCACCCCTACCTTCCTACACCCCTACTCTCCTTTAACCCTTACACTCCTGCACCCTTACCTTCCTGCACCCCTACACTCCTGCACCCCTACCCTCCTGCACCCCTACCTTCCTGCACCCCTACTCTCCTGCACCCCTACACTCCTGCACCCCTACCTTCCGGCACCCCTTCTCTCCTGCACCCCGACTCTCCTGCACCCTTACACTCCTACACTCCTACCTTCCTGCACCCCTACACTCCTAACTGTCCACTGCACTCCTCTGACCCTGGCCTTCTCACCCTCCCTAGCACCAGGCTCCACTCTATGGGAGACCAGGCTTTTAGCAGTGCAGCTCCCCAATTCCGGAACTCTCTCCCTCTCCATGTCAGAACCTCACAATCCATACACATATTCAAGTCCACAATAAAGAAACAACTCTTCACACAGGCTTATCTGGATTCTCTGTTGTCTTAGCGTTTATCCTCTGTCTAGTTCACTTCCCGGGTTATTGTGTCATTATGTTTAGTGTTCTCCCTGGTTAGTCTGTCATTATGTTTAGTGTTCTCCCTGGTTAGTCTGTCATTATGTTTAGTGTTCTCCCTGGTTAGTCTGTCATTATGTTTAGTGTTCTCCCTGGTTAGTCTGTCATTATGTTTAGTGTTCTCCCTGGTTAGTCTGTCCTTATGTTTAGTGTTCTCTCTGGGTAGTCTGTCATTATGTTTACTGTTCTCCCTGGTTAGTCTGTCATTATGTTTAGTGTTCTCCATGGTTAGTCTGTCATCATGTTTGTGTTCTTGGTTAGTCTGTCATTATGTTTAGTGTTCTCCCTGGGTAGTCTGTCATTATGTTTAGTGTTCTCCCTGGTTAGTCTGTCCTTATGTTTAGTGTTCTCCCTGGTTAGTCTGTCATTATGTTTACTGTTCTCCCTGGTTAGTCTGTCATTATGTTTAGTGTTCTCCTGGTTAGTCTGTCATTATGTTTAGTGTTCTCCCTGGTTAGTCTGTCATTATGTTTAGTGTTCTCCATGGTTAGTCTGTCATTATGTTTAGTGTTCTCCATGGTTAGTCTGTCATTATGTTTAGTGTTCTCCATGGTTAGTCTGTCCTTATGTTTAGTGTTCTCCCTGGTCAGTCTGTCATTATGTTTAGTGTTCTCCCTGGTTAGTCTGTCATTATGTTTAGTGTTCTCCCTGGTTAGTCTGTCCTTATGTTTAGTGTTCTCCCTGGTCAGTCTGTCATTATGTTTAGTGTTCTCCCTGGTTAGTCTGTCATTATGTTTAGTGTTCTCCCTGGTTAGTCTGTCATTATGTTTAGTGTTCTCCCTGGTCAGTCTGTCATTATGTTTAGTGTTCTCCTGGTCAGTCTGTCATTATGTTTAGTGTTCTCCCTGGTTAGTCTGTCATTATGTTTAGTGTTCTCCTGGTTAGTCTGTCATTATGTTTAGTGTTCTCCCTGGTCAGTCTGTCATTATGTTTAGTGTTCTCCCTGGTTAGTCTGTCATTATGTTTAGTGTTCTCCCTGGTTAGTCTGTCATTATGTTTAGTGTTCTCCCTGGTCAGTCTGTCATTATGTTTAGTGTTCTCCCTGGTTAGTCTGTCATTATGTTTAGTGTTCTCCCTGGTTAGTCTGTCATTATGTTTAGTGTTCTCCCTGGTTAGTCTGTCATCATGTTTAGTGTTCTCCCTGGTCAGTCTGTCATTATGTTTAGTGTTCTCCCTGGTTAGTCTGTCATCATGTTTAGTGTTCTCATCTATACTTATTTTAATATGTGATTTTATAGCTTTTTATACTGATTTTCTTATGTAAAATGACTTTGGGTGTGGTGAAAAGTGCTTAAAACAAAATGTATAATCTGCGTACCATCATGCCTGGGCTTTGTTTATCAGGGTGAGAATAGGGTGCGAGGGAGGGGGGGTGCTGTGGGATTATTTCAAATACTCTTTGAAGAGGTAACGTTTCAGATGTTTTCGGCAGAAACTCCACTGTCCTAGCTTCAGGGGGAAGCTGGTTCCACCAATGTTAGGGCTATGGCGGGCATACATTTTGTCAGATGGTTATTGTAACGCAAAAGACTGCCTGTCTCACAGTAGTTGACCGTTAATTAACATAAACACGTTTAGCATCACCAGGCCTCAATGTATAAACTGCTCACAAAACACCTTAGGGAAATGTATATTTCAAGTCTACTAAGTCAATGTAATATACACCATCACTACAAATCCATTACTTATTTTAGTCAGGTCTAAAGAAAGACCCAAGTTCAGACTGTGTGAAGTAATAATGTTTATTGTAAGAGGGTCAGGCAAACGACAGGTCAAGGCAGGCAGGCGTCGATAATCCAGAGGTGGAGTTAAGGTACAGGACAGCAGGCAGGCTCAGGGTCAGGCAGAGTGGTCAGACCAGACGGGCGGGTACAGGGCCAGGACAGCAGGCAGGCAGGCTCAGGGTCAGGGTCAGGCAGAATTCAGTCATCCAGAGGTGGAGTAAAGGTACAGGACAGCCGGCAGGCTCAGGGTCAGGCAGAGTGGTCAGACCAGAGGTAGAGTAAAGGTACAGGACAGCAGGCAGGCTCAGGGTCAGGCAGAGTGGTCAGACCAGAGGTAGAGTAAAGGTACAGGACAGCAGGCAGGCTCAGGGTCAGGCAGAGTGGTCAGACCAGAGGTAGAGTAAAGGTACAGGACAGCAGGCAGGCTCAGGGTCAGGCAGAGTGGTCAGACCAGAGGTAGAGTAAAGGTACAGGACAGCAGGCAGGCTCAGGGTCAGGCAGAGTGGTCAGACCAGACGGGCGGGTACAGGGTCAGGACAGCAGGCAGGCTCAGGGTCAGGCAGAGTGGTCAGACCAGACGGGCGGGTACAGGGTCAGGACAGGCAAGGGTCAAAAACCAGGAGGACGAGAAAAAGAGAGGCTGGGAAAAGACAGGAGCTGACAGGACAAATGCTGGTAAGCTTGACAAACAAGACAAACTGGCACAGACAGAAAGAAAACACAGGTATAAATACCCAGAGGGTAAGTGGTGAAGAAGGGCGACACCTGGAGGGGGTGGAGACAAGGACAAAGACAGGTGAAACATCAGGACGGGACAGAAACATTATGATATTTCATAACAACTGAATGAATTGGCCTACTGTATGTTTTCTGGCTATGCTCCATGCCTTAGGCTGTTGGTTTGTTCATTTAGCAGACAAGATGCCATTATTTTATATTATATGATTTTATAGTAAGAAGAATATAATTGAACTTAGCTGAATGAAACAGAAAACATATTTTTCCCATTCCTGAGCAAGTGTGCATATACAGTGGGGAGAACAAGTATTTGATACACTGCCGATTTTGCAGGTTTTCCTACTTACAAAGCATGTAGAGGTCTGAAATTTTTATCATAGGTACACTTCAACTGTGAGAGACGGAATCTAAAACAAAAATCCAGAAAATCACATTGTATGATTTTTAAGTAATTAATTTGCATTTTATTGCATGACATAAGTATTTTATACATCAGAAAAGCAGAACTTAATATTTGGTGCAGAAACCTTTGTTTGCAATTACAGAGATCATACGTTTCCTGTAGTTCTTGACCAGGTTTGCACACACTGAAGCAGGGATTTTGGCCCACTCCTCCATACAGACCTTCTCCAGATCCTTCAGGTTTCAGGGCTGTCGCTGGGCAATACGGACTTTCAGCTCCCTCCAAAGATTTTCTATTGGGTTCAGGTCTGGAGACTGGCTAGGCCACTCCAGGACCTTGAGATGCTTCTTACGGAGCCACTCCTTAGTTGCCCTGGCTGTGTGTTTTGGGTCGTTGTCATGCTGGAAGACCCAGCCACGACCCATCTTCAATGCTCTTACTGAGGGAAGGAGGTTGTTGGCCAAGATCTCACGATACATGGCCCCATCCATCCTCCCCTCAATACGGTGCAGTCGTCCTGTCCCCTTTGCAGAAAAGCATCCCCAAAGAATGATGTTTCCACCTCCATGCTTCACGGTTGGGATGATGTTCTTGGGGTTGTACTCATCCTTCTTCTTCCTCCAAACACGGCAAGTGGAGTTTTGACCAAAAAGCTCTATTTTTGTCTCATCAGACTACATGACCTTCTCCCATTCCTCCTCTGGGTCATCCAGATGGTCATTGGCAAACTTCAGATGGGCCTGGACATGCGCTGGCTTGAGCAGGGGGACCTTGCGTGCGCTGCAGGATTTTAATCCATGACGGCGTAGTGTGTTACTAATGGTTTTCTTTGAGACTGTGGTCCCAGCTCTCTTCAGGTCATTGACCAGGTCCTGCCGTGTAGTTCTGGGCTGATCCCTCACCTTCCTCATGATCATTGATGCCCCATGAAGGTGAGATCTTGCATGGAGCCCCAAACCGAGGGTGATTGACCGTCATCTTGAACTTCTTCCATTTTCTAATAATTGCGCCAACAGTTGTTGCCTTCTCACCAAGCTGCTTGCCTATTGTCCTGTAGCCCATCCCAGCCTTGTGCAGGTCTACACTTTTATCCCTGATGTCCTTACACAGCTCCCTGGTCTTGGCCATTGTGGAGAGGTTGGAGTCTGTTTGATTGAGTGTGTGGACAGATGTCTTTTATACAGGTAACGAGTTCAAACAGGTCCAGTTAATACAGGTAATGAGTGAAGAACAGGAGGGTTTCTTAAAGAAAAACTAACAAGTCTGTGAGAGCTGGAATTCTTACTGGTTGGTAGGTGAACAAATACTTATGTCATGCAATAACATGCAAATTAATTACTTAAAAATCATACAATGTGATTTTCTGGATTTTTGTTTTAGATTCCGTCTCTCACAGTTGAAGTGTACCTGTGATACAAATTACAGACCTCTACATGCTTTGTAAGTAGTAAAACCTGCAAAATCGGCAGTGTATCAAATACTTGTTCTCCCCACTGTAAGTGGCTATGTTGAGCGTAAAAGTGAGCAGGTCCTATATGCCAGATTTAGAGTTATTTGGCAACTTTAGTTGTGAATGATACAAACCTTCGAATTACTTAGAAATCAAAACATACTGTATATGGGCTGCATGATAGCTGCAGCAAAGACTCAAACTGCACAGTTTTATCTTAATCTCTTCATTCAAAGACTCGATCATGGACACTCAATTACTGACAGTTGTGGCAGCTTTGCGTGATGTATTTTTGTCTCTACCTTCTTGCCCTTTGTGCTGTTTTCTGTGCCCAATAATGTTTGTGCCCTCTTTTGTGCTGCTGCCATGTTATGCTGCTGCCATGTTGTGTTGTCATGTGTTGCTGCCATGCTATGTTGTTGTCTTAAGTCTCTCTTTATGTAGTGTTGCTATCATGCTGTGTTGTCATGTGTTGCTGCCATGCTATGTTGTTGTCTTAAGTCTCTCTTTATGTAGTGTTGCTACCATGCTGTGTTGTCATGTGTTGCTGCCATGCTATGTTGTTGTCTTAAGTCTCTCTTTATGTAGTGTTGCTACCATGCTGTGTTGTCATGTGTTGCTGCCATGCTATGTTGTTGTCTTAAGTCTCTCTTTATGTAGTGTTGCTACCATGCTGTGTTGTTGTCTTAAGTCTCTCTTTATGTAGTGTTGCTATCATGCTGTGTTGTCATGTGTTGCTGCCATGCTATGTTGTTGTCTTAAGTCTCTCTTTATGTAGTGTTGCTATCATGCTGTGTTGTCATGTGTTGCTGCCATGCTATGTTGTTGTCTTAAGTCTCTCTTTATGTAGTGTTGCTATCATGCTGTGTTGTCATGTGTTGCTGCCATGCTATGTTGTTGTCTTAAGTCTCTCTTTATGTAGTGTTGCTATCATGCTGTGTTGTCATGTGTTGCTGCCATGCTATGTTGTTGTCTTAAGTCTCTCTTTATGTAGTGTTGCTATCATGCTGTGTTGTCATGTGTTGCTGCCATGCTATGTTGTTGTCTTAAGTCTCTCTTTATGTAGTGTTGCTATCATGCTGTGTTGTCATGTGTTGCTGCCATGCTATGTTGTTGTCTTAAGTCTCTCTTTATGTAGTGTTGCTATCATGCTGTGTTGTCATGTGTTGCTGCCATGCTATGTTGTTGTCTTAAGTCTCTCTTTATGTAGTGTTGCTATCATGCTGTGTTGTCATGTGTTGCTGCCATGCTATGTTGTTGTCTTAAGTCTCTCTTTATGTAGTGTTGCTGCCATGCTATGTTGTTGTCTTAAGTCTCTCTTTATGTAGTGTTGCTGCCATGCTATGTTGTTGTCTTAAGTCTCTCTTTATGTAGTGTTGCTACCATGCTGTGTTGTTGTCTTAAGTCTCTCTTTATGTAGTGTTGCTACCATGCTGTGTTGTCATGTGTTGCTGCCATGCTATGTTGTTGTCTTAAGTCTCTCTTTATGTAGTGTTGCTGCCATGCTATGTTGTTGTCTTAAGTCTCTCTTTATGTAGTGTTGCTGCCATGCTATGTTGTTGTCTTAAGTCTCTCTTTATGTAGTGTTGCTACCATGCTGTGTTGTTGTCTTAAGTCTCTCTTTATGTAGTGTTGCTACCATGCTGTGTTGTCATGTGTTGCTGCCATGCTGTGTTGTTGTCTTAAGTCTCTCTTTATGTAGTGTTGCTACCATGCTATGTTGTTGTCTTAAGTCTCTCTTTATGTAGTGTTGCTATCATGCTGTGTTGTCATGTGTTGCTACCATGCTATGTTGTTGTCTTAAGTCTCTCTTTATGTAGTGTTGCTACCATGCTGTGTTGTTGTCTTAAGTCTCTCTTTATGTAGTGTTGCTACCATGCTGTGTTGTTGTCTTAAGTCTCTCTTTATGTAGTGTTGCTACCATGCTGTGTTGTTGTCTTAAGTCTCTCTTTATGTAGTGTTGCTACCATGCTGTGTTGTTGTCTTAAGTCTCTCTTTATGTAGTGATGCTATCATGCTATGTTGTTGTCTTAAGTCTCTCTTTATGTAGTGATGTGTCTTGTCGTGATGTGTGTTTTGTCCTATATTTTTATTTAATTTATTTTAATTTTAATTCCAGCCCCCGTCCCCGCAGGAGGCCTTTGGCCTTTTGGTAGGCCGTCATTGTAATTAAGAATTTATTCTTAACTGACTTGCCTAGTAAAATAAAGGTGCAATAAAAAATAAATGATGCGACTATAGGCTATTGAGAAATTTGCATAAAAAGCTTGCGTTTTGTTCCTTGCCTCAGGCTGCACACTGTTCTCTCACCAAGTGATCATATTTTCACCCAGCAGACTATTCTCAATTTAATCTGGTCTTTACTAATATGTCAAATTTGTTTTGATTTAGAATGATCCATTAATAAATGGGCAGGAACAGAGGCAGGGGGAAAAACATAGGTCATCCATATGCACTAGAATAGGGAATTGAGGCCCGCCGGTTCCTTTTTAAATCAGGTTAGTTCATACCATGCCTTAACCACTGTTTGAGGAGCATTCTAGCTGCGCAACGGGTGATATTCCGCTCAAACGCTGTATCCATGGGCTCTGCAGCTACCCAGTGCTTCATTTGGGAAACCAATACCGCTTTCTCATAGGATTCACGACATGATGCCTGTGAAAACAAGTGGGCAATGTTGATACGATCCCCTTTCATACATAGCCCATGTTGCCTCTTTCTTGTTTATACGATCCTCTTTCATACATAGCCCATGTTGCCTCTTTCTTGTTTATACGATCCTCTTTCATACATAGCCCATGTTGCCTCTTTCTTGTTTATACGATCCTCTTTCATACATAGCCCATGTTGCCTCTTTCTTGTTTATACGATCCTCTTTCATACATATCCCATGTTGCCTCTTTCTTGTTTATACGATCCTCTTTCATACATATCCCATGTTGCCTCTTTCTTGTTTATACGATCCTCTTTCATACATATCCCATGTTGCCTCTTTCTTGTTTATACGATCCTCTTTCATACATATCCCATGTTGCCTCTTTCTTGTTTATACGATCCTCTTTCATACATATCCCATGTTGCCTCTTTCTTGTTTATACGATCCTCTTTCATACATATCCCATGTTGCCTCTTTCTTGTTTATACGATCCTCTTTCATACATAGCCCATGTTGCCTCTTTCTTGTTTATACGATCCTCTTTCATACATATCCCATATTGCCTCTTTCTTGTTTATACGATCCTCTTTCATACATATCCCATGTTGCCTCTTTCTTGTTTATACGATCCTCTTTCATACATATCCCATGTTGCCTCTTTCTTGTTTATACGATCCTCTTTCATACATATCCCATGTTGCCTCTTTCTTGTTTATACGATCCTCTTTCATACATAGCCCATGTTGCCTCTTTCTTGTTTATACGATCCTCTTTCATACATAGCCCATGTTGCCTCTTTCTTGTCGGCATTTGACATTAATACACCCAGTGCTTTAGCCAGGAACTCTGAAAGGTGGGAGGAGTTGGAAACTGATGTTGCGTTTAAATGATGTGTCAGATGAAGACGTGGCTGATGAAGGGATTCACCAACCATCATGAGCTGACTGATGAACAAAAACATTTCAACTGATGTTTGAGTCCCGCACGCGTGGTGGTGGTGGGGAGAACAGCTTTGGACATCTCAAGGGATGCTGGAGATGCCTGATGAAGCATAATGATGTGGACATTTGCATCATGTCTGACATTATTGCAGCCTGCTGCATCCTGCATAATGTGTGTGAGCTGAACAAAGAGAAGCTCCAGTCAGAGTGGGGAGTTGAACATCAATTGGCAGCCAAGGCTGATCAGCACACAATGAAGGGGTAAGAAATGATGATGCACATGCAGTTCGTGCAGCCATCTTGTCAACTTTGTAAATTGAGTAGTGAGCTGTTCCCTGATGCATTGTCCCTTACAAAGCAGAGATTAAACTTGTTCTGATTTATGCTTATTTCATATGTTTTCTAAACATCTTTTAACAATGAATATAGTGTGATATTTCCTTGTCAGTTACTGTTGAACAGTGTACCCATAGACTAAGACTCAGTACCAACAGAGCCTCCTCCTGTATATTTTCCTCATGGAGTCCAACTACGTTTTCCAGGTAGGGCTGGTCAATGGATTCCAATGCGGGCTGCAAACTTTTCCACCGTCACCTCAGATGCCACCTTAATTTTGGTCTTTGCCCACTTTTTGGAGTGAGTACTGCTTGCAGTGTCTGGGGAAAAACAAAAGTAGATCATGTTAGTAAGATGTCAGGCCTGGTGCAACTAAAAGGCGAGAGGGAAGACTGGAAAGGAATTGAATGTCTCATAGGAGCAGAATGATTGTTTACAAAAGCAGTGTAGGCTATACAACAAACAGTTTTACATAATAAACCAAGAATGTAAGAAGTTGCTAAAGTAAGTCATGGCCAAACAAGGTACCTGGTGCCTACTCAACCAAACAGTGTTGGCTGACTATCTAGCGAACAATGCTAGCTAGCAAGCTAGTGAATAGATACAGCAAAACAACTCACCGTCGTGTCTAGTGTTGTAGGCCGCATGTACATCTGACACAGGCCATGTTTTCCACTCAGTTTCAACCTGCTGTTGAACTTCTTTCTTCAAATTGATCATCACAGTGAGGTGAGTTGTAAAAACTCAATAGTGTTTAGATGTGATTTTCTATTGCATTTGCATTGATGTTAGTGGTTAGAGGAACAATAGAGCCCTGAGTACCAGGCCATTACAGCCTGATGGAGGGACAATACAGCCCTGAGTACCAGGCCATTAGGACCTGATGGAGGGACACTACAGCCCTGAGTACCAGGCCATTAGGACCTGATGGAGGGACAATACAGCCCTGAGTACCAGGCCATTAGGACCTCATGGAGGGACAATACAGCCCTGAGTACCAGACCATTAGGGCCTGATGGAGGGACAATACAGCCCTGAGTACCAGGCCATTAGGACCTGATGGAGGGACAATACAGCCCTGAGTACCAGGCCATTAGGACCTGATGGAGGGACAATACAGCCCTGAGTACCAGGCCATTACAGCCTGATGGAGTGACAATACAGCCCTGAGTACCAGACCATTAGGGCCTGATGGAGGGACAATACAGCCCTGAGTACCAGGTCATTAGGACCTGATGGAGGGACAATACAGCCCTGAGTACCAGGCCATTAGGGCCTGATGGAGGGACAATACAGCCCAGAGTACCAGGCCATTAGGACCTGATGGAGTGACAATACAGCCCTGAGAACCAGGCCATTAGGACCTGATGGAGAGACAATACAGCCCAGAGTACCAGGCCATTAGGACCTGATGGAGTGACAATACAGCCCTGAGAACCAGGCCATTAGGACCTGATGGAGAGACAATACAGCCCTGAGTACCAGGCCATTAGGACGTGATGGTCGTTAGCGAGTGACATGGAATTTGACTGCGGTCATTGACTGCCAGGACGCTCTTGAAAAAGAGATTTCAAATCTTAATGAGCCCTTCTTGGTTAAATAATGGTTAAATAAAATAAATAATGACATCACTACCCTAATTGACATCAGGGGCCAGATTCACAAAACCTTCTTAAGAAGAAATTTCTGCTTAACTGCCATTTTTCCTTAACTGTAGACTTAATTAAGAAGAAAGTTAAGAAAAGTTGCTATTCCTCAATAAAGTTATTGGAAATGTTCTTAAGGTTTTTCCTACATTTCTTCCTAAGAAAAAAGTTAAGAAATGGGATTATTGAAAATAATTCTTAGGATTTCTTCTTGGAAATGTACTTAACTTTAGGACAGCTAAACCCTTGTCTTCAGACAAATGGATACTTTTGTAAACATGAACGTTTTCTTGTACAACAGACACAGTTGGCTAACGGATATATAAATACAGCAAGAAAACAAATTAAACGTGCATTATCTAGCTAGCTAATAATTAACAATATATTACAATATTCTACAAGTGTTAAATAGCTAGCGTTATCTCGTCAATTTGCAAAGAAGAACTTGGCTAACATTAACGTCGTTAGCTATGTTGTTGTCTATAATGTCGTATTGTATTGGCTAGCTACGGTAGCTACCTAATTTACCGGTTGCGCAGTCCCTCTACCACCGTCTCTCCTATCATGGACAACACCTTCTCCTCCAGCTGGTCCACATGAATGGTCTCTCAGCTCCCTTCTTCTTTGCAGCCGACTTGATGTCGGACCACTTCTTTTTCATGGCGTCACTGTCCTTTGCCATACTCCCGGCGGCAGAGACTCGGCCACTTCAAGCTCTTGTTTGCTGAAGTTTTTATTGCGCTTTCCTTTTGATTTACAGTAGCTAACGTTAGTCTGGCTATAATGTGTGAAAAATAATGTTTTTTTGTGTGTGTATAAAGGGTTCGAGAGCCAACTAAAACATTTTTATTCTCGAGACATAAAGCAAAAAAAAATCTGAAATAAAATGTGAATATCAACACTTTATTATAGTGGGCCAAATCATATCATCCCTGTCACACAGGCTTCTTTAATAGTTTCAAGCACATCACTAATGTCAATGCCACATAAGAAGATATTTACGAAGTTCTTAAGAAAACTATGAATTCCTAAGAACATTCACAAACTATCTTAAGCAGCTTCTTAAGTTTTTTCGTAAGTCATGTTTTGTGAATCCGGCCCCATGACCCTTCTCATTATGACAGACACCATATGAAATCACAACTTTTCTCATGACATCATATAACCCTTCTCATTATGACAGCACAACCCCAAAAGTCTTCTGTGACTCCAGAATGTAACTGTGATGAACCAAACAT
The DNA here is from genome assembly GCF_034236695.1 of Oncorhynchus nerka. Taxonomy (NCBI): domain Eukaryota; kingdom Metazoa; phylum Chordata; class Actinopteri; order Salmoniformes; family Salmonidae; genus Oncorhynchus; species Oncorhynchus nerka. Next base: position 22,147,375 of record NC_088408.1, read on the forward strand.
TTCTCTGTTCTGTAACAATGCTGTAAAAACACCCTGTAGGGAATGAGCACACAACAACAAACTATCAACACACATTCACTATTTATTGCCCAAATCTATACTTCAAGCAAGACATGAACACCCAACAGACAACATTGAGTCCCAATTCAGAGGCCCATGGGGTAGTGAGTCATCATGGCATCATCAGATGCACCATTTAACATATTGTAGCAGGCTCAAGGGTGTGGGGTTTCCACGTTACCAAGTTCAGGAACAGTAACGCACAGTATTGTGTCACAACTGGTGAGCGGAGGTCCACCTGCGGGGTGTTTTCTTGAGTTCACGTCTATATATTCTCATGTACTCGTTGAGCCTTGACGGCCAATTATCACACTTAAGAAGATTGCACATGGCATGCGTCCTAATGACATTTCCTGTCTGGGACTTGTGAGTCAAATCAGTCCAATGTACAGTACCAATCAAAAGTTTGGACACACCTACTCATTCAAGGGTTTTTCTTTATTTTTACTATTTTCTACATTGTAGAATAATAGTGAATACATCACAACTATGAAATAACACCTATGGAATCATGTAGTAACAAAAAGTGTTCAATCAAAATATATTTTACATTTTAGATTCTTCGAAGTAGCCACCCTTTGCTTTGATGACAGCTTTGAACACTCTTGAAATTCTCTCAACCAGCTTCATTGAGGTAGTGACATGGAACGCTTTTCCAACAGTCTTGAAGGAGATCCCACATATGCTGAGCACTTGTTGGCGGCTTTTCCTTCACTCTGCAGTCCAACTCATCCCAAACCATCTCAATTGGGTTGAGGTCAGGTTATTGTGGAGGCCAGGTCATCTGATGCAGCACTCCATCACTCTCCTTCTTGTTCAAATAGCCCTTACAAAGCCTAGAAGTGTGTTTGGGGTCATTGTCCTGTTGAAAAACCAATGATAGTCCCACTAAGCGCAAACCAGATGGGATGGCGTATCACTGCAGAATGCTGTGGTAGCCATGCTGGACAAGTGTGCCTTGAATTCCAAATAAATCACTGACAGTGTCACCAGCAAAGCACCCCCACACCATCACACCTCCTCCTCCATGCTTCACGGTGGGAACCACACATGTGGAGATCATCCCTTCACCTACTCTGTGTCTCACAAAGACTTGGCAGTTGGAACCAAAAATCTCCAATTTGGACTCATCAGACCAAAGGACAGATTTCCACTGGTCTCATGTCCATTGCTCGTGTTTCTTGGCACAAGCAAGTCTCTTCTTCTTATTGGTGTCCTTTGGTAGTGGTTTCTTTGCAGCAATTCAACCACGAAGTCCTGATTCACGCAGTCTCCTCTGGACAGTTGATATTAAGATGTGTCTGTTGAACTCTGTGAACCATTTATTTGGGCTGCAATCTGAGGCTGACAACTCTAATGAACTTATCCTCTGCAGCAGAGGTAACTCTGGGTCTTCCTTTCCTGTGGCGGTCCTCATGAGAGCCAGTTTCATCATAGCGCACTTGAAGAAACTTTAAAAGTTCTTGACATTTTCCTGATTGACTAACCTTCATATCTTAAAGTAATGATGGACTGTCATTTCTCTTTGCTTATTTGAGCTGTTCTTGCCATAATATGGACTTGGTATTTTACCAAATAGGGCTATTTTCTGTATACCACCCCTACCTTGTTACAACACAACTGATGGGCTCAAATGCATTAAGGAAAGAAATTCCACAAATGAACTTTTAACAAGGCACACCTGTTCATTGAAATGCATTCCTCATGAAGCTGGTTGAGAAAATTTCAAGAGTGTGCAAAGCTGTAATCAAGGCAAAGGGTGGCTACTTTGAAGAATCTCAAATATAAAATATATTTGGATTTGTTTAACACTTTTTTGGTTACTACATGATTCCATTTGTTTTATTTCATAGTTTTGATGTCTTCACTATTATTCTACAATGTTGAAAAGTGTAAAAATAAAGAAAAACCCTGGAATGAGTAGGTGTGTCCAAACTTTTGACTGGTACTGTACATAAAATATACTATTTACTGTAGTAGACCCTTTAATCCAAAGCAATTTATTTTCATGCTTACATAAATGTTTAAGTATGGGTGGTCGCCGGGAACCAAACCCACTATCCTGGTATTACAAGCGCCAGGCTCGACCAACTGAGATACAGAGGGTCACATTGACATGGGCAGTAATGTGAACAATGTAACACTACGGCATGAGCTGGGTATACTGATCCTAGATCTGTGCCTAAGGGACAACTTCAGGGTTCTTTGCAGTTTGCACACCATATGTCGTCCCAGGTGCATGGAGGGACAACCCCTCAATATTAGGAAAATAAACTCCAACACACTGGTAGGTTGGGTCTATACTGTATGTTACAGGCCTATGCCAGTGTGTTGGGGTCTCTTTTTCTAGCACTGTTTTACTTACCATGTCCTCTCTGTTGTGGGGGCTTCCATCTCCCATCCAATAGAACTGGTTCCCTCGACAAGCATTTAAGGGTGACACTGAAGAGACATAATAAGTGTGCCAGCCACTGCCTGAAATAGGTTTGAACTGGAAACTGGAAAAGTGGAGGGGTGTACATTGACAGGGGCTCACATTCCCTGAGAGAGGTGGGGAGAAGTGGAGGAAGGGAGGATAAATGGGAAATGGGAGGAGAAGAGAGACAGGAGGGAGAGTAGGAAAGGGAAGAGAGTGGGAGATTGATGCCGACTCTCTCTCTCTCTCTCTCTCTCTCTCACACACACACACACACACACACACACACACACACACACACACACACACACACACACACACACACACACACACACACACACACACACACACACACACACACACACACTTCCCTCCAGGTGCTGCCAGTGGGAGGCTTGCACTCGTCTCCTCAGACACTAGGACAGCAGTAGAGTGGGGGTCCGAGGGACATTTTAAAATGCATTTCCTGCAATTCTACATAGTTTGACATGACTTATTATGTCTCTCTTGAGGGGTATTTTCTAGGGACATATGGAGGAAAAGACAGGTTAAATGGAAGGATATGTGAAAGACCCAACCCCCCCAAAAAATTATATTATATTTTTTTGGGGGAAGAAACTGCATTTTTTAGGGGAAAAAGCTAATTTCCTGCATTTCAATACATTCTGCCATGAGGTAGAGAGACAGTTTTAAAGCTAATTTCCTGCATTTCAATACATTCTGCCATGAGGTAGAGAGACAGTTTTAAAGCTAATTTCCTGCAATTCTACACATTTTGCCATGGGGCAGAGAGAACGTTTAGCAGTTTTAAAGTAACTGTCCAGTGAAAATCTCACTTTTAAATGTTCATATTCTGTCCACCCAAATAATGTTGTTGACTCATCCTATACTCGTATTTGTGGCCAAAGCATACAGTGGATTCGGAATTCAGACCACTTGACTTTTTCCACATTTTGTTACTTTACAGCCTTATTCTAAAATTGATTAAATGACTGTTTTTCCTCATCATTCTACACACAATATCACATAATGACAATGCAAAATCAGGTTTTTAGATAATTTTGCTAATTTGTTACAAATAAAAAACAGAAATACCTTATTTATATAAGTATTCAGACTCTTTACTATGATAGTTGAAATTGAGATCAGATGCATCCTGTTTCCAATGATCATCCTTGAAATGTTTCTACAACTTTGGAGCCCACCTGTTGTAAATTCAATCGATTGGACATGATTTGGAAAGCACACACCTGTCTATATAAGGTCCCACAGTTGACAGTGCATGTCAGAGCAAAAACCAAGCCATGAGGTCGAAGGAATTGTCTGTAGCGCTCCGAGACAGGATTGTGTCGAGGCAGAGATCTGGGGAAAGGTACCAAAGGATTTCTGCAGCATTGAAGGTCCCCAAGAACACAATGGCCTCCATCATTCTTAAATGGAAGAAGTTAGGAGCCATCAAGACTGCCTAGAGCTGGCCGCCTGGCCAAACTGAGCAATGGGGTAGAAGGGACTTGGTCAGGGAGGTGACCAAGATCCCGATGGTCACTCTGACAGAGCTCCAGAGTTCCTCTGCGGAGATAGGATAAACTTACAGAAGGACAACCATCTCTGCAGCACTCAACCAATCAGGCCTTCATGATAGAGTGGCCAGACGGAAGAGATTCCTCAGTAATAGGCACTTGACAGCCCGCTTGGAGTTTGCCAAAAGGCACATAAAGAACTCTCAGACCATGAGAAACAAGATTTTCTGGTCTGATGAAACCAAGATTGAACTCTTTGGCCTGAATGCCAAGAGTCACATCTGGAGGAAACCTGGCACCATCCCTACAGTGAAGCATGGTGGTGGCAGCATCATGCTGTGGGGATTTTTCAGTGGCAGGGAATGGGACACTAGTCAGGATCGAGGGAAAGATGAACGGAGCAAAGTACAGAGAAATCCTTGATGAAAACCTACTCCAGAGTGCTCAAGACGTCAGACTGAGATGAAGGTTCACCTTCCAAGAGGATGACCCTCAGCACACAGCCAAGACAATGCAGGAGTGAGTGGCTTCGGGACAAGTCTCTGAATTCCTTGAGTGGCCCAGCCAGAGCCCAGACCTGAACCCGATCTAACCTGTTTTTGCTTTGCATTATGGGGTATTGTGTGTAGATTGATGAGGGATAAAAAAACTAAAAAAATGTGTTTAGATTGATGAAGGATTTTTTTTTTTTTTAAGTACTTTCCGAATGTACTGTAAATTGGAGAAGAAAACACTTCAAGAACCCCATCACAAACTTGTATCTCAAACAGATTGCTTAAGAAATGCTGGCTATTTCCTCATAGAGGATGATGTCATCCTCCTGGGTAGGAGTGGTCTGCTCACATCAATATTTTAATGACTGCTATATGCCCATACCATTCTGTTGTTTGGGTATGCCCACACCATTCCAACACAAAAGAGCTGCTATTTAACATAATTAATTAAAAAAATGGTAAGGAAAACTATTTGACTCATATCGTAATTAATTATAGGTCATATTTCATAGAAATCTGGAAACACTGGACAGTTACTTTAAAGGTTGACTTTAGGCCAAATGCTTAAATAACAGCTTTAAACTGTATAACTGATCAATGCACCACCATATATATGGTAATTTAATGTTTAAGAACAAAAACATTTGATGAATAAGATATTTGGCTACAGAAGTGCCATTTCTTACTGATCTCTACAGCTTCCGTCCAAAAACAAATCCTGTGAAATGTATTTATTTCACCTTTATTTATTTAACCAGGTAGGCAAGTTGAGAACAAGTTATCATTTACAATTGCGACTTGGCCAAGATAAAGCAAAGCAGTGTGAACAGACAACAACACAGAGTTACACATGGAGTAAACAAACATACAGTCAATAATACAGTAGAAACAAGTCTATATACGATGTGAGCAAATGAGGCAAAAAAAGGCCATGGTGGCAAAGTAAATACAATATAGCAATTAAAACACTGGAATGGTTGATTTGCAGTGGAAGAATGTGCAAAGTAGAAATAAAAAATAATGGGGTGCAAAGGAGAGAAATAAATAAAATAAAATAAATACAGTAGGGAAAGAGGTAGTTGTTTGGGCTAAATTATAGGTGGGCTATGTACAGGTGCAGTAATATGTGAGCTGCTCTGACAGTTGGTGCTCAAAGCTAGTGAGGGAGATAAGTGTTTCCAGTTTCAGAGATTTTTGTAGTTCGTTCCAGTCGTTGGCAGCAGAGAACTGGAAGGAGAGGCGGCCAAAGAAAGAATTGGTTTTGGGGGTGACCAGAGAGATATACCTGCTGGAGCGCGTGCTACAGGTGGGTGATGCTATGGTGACCAGCGAGCTGAGATAAGGGGGGACTTTACCTAGCAGGGTCTTGTAGATGACATGGAGCCAGTGGGTTTGGCGACGAGTATGAAGTGAGGGCCAGCCAACGAGAGCGTACAGGTCGCAATGGTGGGTAGTATATGGGGCTTTGGTGACAAAACGGATGGCACTGTGATAGACTGCATCCAATTTGTTGAGTAGGGTATTGGAGGCTATTTTGTAAATGACATCGCCGAAGTCGAGGATTGGTAGGATGGTCAGTTTTACAAGGGTATGTTTGGCAGCATGAGTGAAGGATGCTTTGTTGCGAAATAGGAAGCCAATTCTAGATTTAACTTTGGATTTGAGATGCTTGATGTGGGTCTGGAAGGAGAGTTTACAGTCTAACCAGACACCTAGGTATTTGTAGTTGTCCACGTATTCTAAGTCAGAGCCGTCCAGAGTAGTGATGTTGGACAGGCGGGCAGGTGCAGGCAGCGATCGGTTGAAGAGCATGCATTTAGTTTTACTTGTATTTAAGAGCAATTGGAGGCCACGGAAGGAGAGTTGTATGGCATTGAAGCTTGCCTGGAGGGTTGTTAACACAGTGTCCAAAGAAGGGCCGGAAGTATACAGAATGGTGTCGTCTGCGTAGAGGTGGATCAGAGACTCACCAGCAGCAAGAGCGACATCATTGATGTATACAGAGAAGAGAGTCGGTCCAAGAATTGAACCCTGTGGCACCCCCATAGAGACTGCCAGAGGTCCGGACAACAGACTCTCCGATTTGACACACTGAACTCTATCAAAGAAGTAGTTGGTGAACCAGGCGAGGCAATCATTTAAGAAACAAAGGCTGTCGAGTCTGCCGATGAGGATGTGGTGATTGACAGAGTCGAAAGCCTTGGCCAGATCAATGAATACGGCTGCACAGTAATGTTTCTTATCGATGGCGGTTAAGGACCTTGAGCGTGGCTGAGGTGCACCCATGACCAGCTCTGAAACCAGATTGCATAGCAAAGAGGGTATGGTGAGATTCGAAATGGTTGTTAATCTGTTTGTTGACTTGGCTTTCGAAGACCTTAGAAAGGCAGGGTAGGATAGATATAGGTCTGTAGCAGTTTGGGTCAAGAGTGCCTCCCCCCCTTTGAAGAGGGGGATGATCACAGCTGCTTTCCAATCGTTGGGAATCTCAGACGACACGAAAGAGAGGTTGAACAGGCTAGTAATAGGGGTGGCAACAATTTCGGGAAGATAATTTTAGAAAGAAAGGGTCCAGATTGTAGGTTTTGTAGGTTGATTTGTAGGTTGATTTGTAGGGTGCAGATTTTGCTGCTCTTTCAGAACATCAGCTGACTGGATTTGGGAGAAGGAGAAATGGGGAAGGCTTGTGCAAGTTGCTGTGGGGGTGCAGTGCTGTTGACTGGGGTAGGGGTAGCCAGGTGGAAAGCATGGCCAGCCGTAGAAAACTGCTTTTTGAAATTCTCAATTATAGTGGATTTATCAGTGGTGACAGTGTTTCCTATCTTCAGTGCAGTGGGCAGCTGGGAGGAGGTGTTCTTATTCTCCATGGACTTTACAGTGTCCCAGAACTTTTTTGAGTTAGTGTTGCAGGAAGCAAATTTCTGCTTGAAAAAGCTAGCCTTGGCTTTTCTAACTGCCTGTGTATAACGGTTTCTAGCTTCCCTGAACAGCTGCATATCACGGGGGCTGTTCGATGCTAATGCAGAACGCCATAGGATGTTTTTGTGTTGGTTAAGGGCAGTCAGGTCTGGGGAGAACCAAGGGCTATATCTGTTCCTGGTTCTAAATTTCTTGAATGGGGCATGTTTATTTAAGATGGTTAGGAAGGCATTAAAAAAAAATAACCAGGCATCCTCTACTGACGGGATGAGATCAATATCCTTCCAGGATACCCCGGCCAGGTCGATTAGAAAGGCCTGCTCCCTGAAGTGTATCAGGGAGCGTTTGACAGTGATGAGGGGTGGTTGTTTGACTGCGGACCCATTACGGATGCAGGAAATGAGGCAGTGATCGCTGAGATCTTGGTTGAAGACAGCAGAGGTGTATTTAGAGGGCAAGATGGTTAGGATGATATCTATGAGGGTGCCCGTGTTTACGGCTTTGGGGAGGTACCTGGTAGGTTCATTGATCATTTGTGTGAGATTGAGGGCATCAAGCTTAGATTGTAGGATGGCTGGGGTGTTAAGCATGTTCCAGTTTAGGTCGCCTAGCAGCACGAGCTCTGAAGATAGATGGGGGGCAATCAGTTCACATATGGTGTCCAGAGCACAGCTGGGGGCAGAAGGTGGTCTATAGCAGGCGGCAACGGTGAGAGACTTGTTTTTAGAGAGGTGGATTTTTAAAAGTAGAAGTTCAAATTGTTTGGGTACAGACCTGGATAGTAGGACAGAACTCTGCAGACTATCTTTGCAGTAGATTGCAACACCACCCCCTTTGGCAGTTCTATCTTGTCTGAAAATGATATCAATACAAACTGAAGGAGTTACTATCTACAAGTGTTTAGCTTATGTAATTAACTGGCTATGTTGGTCACAACGGTCATTTCTGTTTGAAAATTGAGAAAGAGGATAAGTTTAACCGTTTTTTGGGGCTCAAAGTCGACCGTTAACCCTATCAGTCCTGAGACTCCCACCAAAAATTCAGCTTTTCATTTATCTGACTTTTATTTATCTGCTGTCCAGACCTTATATTTAGCTTCACAATTAAGTGAATTAAATTTCCTGCAAGTCTACACATTTTTCCATTGCTTATGATGTGTCCATATGCTACCTGGGGGCCCCGACCTAATAAGAAATCGACCTGTTCTGAATATTGGGGGGGGGGGGGGGATTTTTGCTCATGGATTTCACACTCTACAGTAGCAGGGTGAACTCTAGCGGTCTAGTTCAGTTTACTGAGTCCCACAGTTAGAATGTGATCAATAGAGATACTGAATTGCCCAATTATCAATCCAATTAAACTGTGGCATATCTGAACTTATAATCAATCACTAAATTTAACCTCCAACATGGTTCATAGATAAACAGACTGAAGTCCTACAATTCATCCAACTCACTGATATTATGAGAACAAGTTGATGTTATAGACAGATCAAATAATGTGACCACTGATGCCTACCTACCTTCAATGTCCCTGATCCTATAATCATACCATCATATCATTATTTCATCCAATCCTGTCATGTAACGGTCATATCATATCAATGGGTTGCATTGTTTTGTGCTCGTCCTCAGAATTACAACTCCATCAGCCATCGGTGGTGTTTGACGCGGGCGTCGCCCCAGTGATGCGCCACCTGCAGCTTGCCAGCTGCGCCACATCAAAGCCAAACACACCATTGGTGTTGTCACTGGTTCACATTCAAACCCATACGTCATAGATGGACCACATTCCCCTTTTTTATTTATTTTTTATTTCCAGTGACGTTGCACATTTGGATATTCCCTCTCCACTCGCTAGCTATCTATTATTCTGACGTAACAAAACACCCATTCCAAATTCAGCCTATTTGTTGACCTACTAGAAGTCTTTGGAAGGACATGCAAATGCTGAATATGTCATGAACAGCTGCAACGTTGCATAATCAGGTAACCGATAATAGCGTTTGATAATACATTAACAAAAATAACGTCCTATATATAATATTCTTTGTCACTTTGCTGCACGTTTCACAGTCCTTCACTGTCTGTCATTCAATCACCTCAAATCTAAAGGAGGCCGTTGCATTGAATATTGTGGCCATATCTGACAGAAAATAACATATCAGCCTACATTATTTTGTTTAAATTGCATTATTACCCCCCTAATATTTCGCGGCCGAATCCTCTTCTAGTTCAACCGCGCGCCGCTCTTAAAACACAGGTGCTCTAATTTCTGACGGTCTCTGCAAGCCCCACTCCCCTCCTCTCCACAACATCCCGGATGTAAGCCTGCACACTCTCTCACACACACACACACAGCGGTCGCTCCACACAGGACTGTACCGCGCAGCTCAGTAGCACCACGGAGCGACATTAACATGGCGCTGGCAGCCACATAACGGTACCCACCATAATAATCATAATACCTAGACCAAATACAGCGGCGGGACATGTGAGGGCGACAGCCTCAAGACAGCAGGTAGGTGCAATTCTAGTAATCGATAAACGCTCTGCGATGTGCCATTTTGTGAAATATGGTCGCTTCTTGCAGAACACCTCTCTCCCATTCATTAGCCTAGGCTTATAGTCCTACAGTTAAACACCACTGACACTGACAGCGGTTTGTTCTTCTCCACAAGACTGTCGGGAATAGCCTAAACAGATAAATATGTAGATGGGAATGAGCGTATGTTATCATGGCTACAGGCTGCAGGATAGACTACGTGCAACGACCGCTGTCCTTGGTGTTGAAACCGAAATGCTGTCTGCATTTTGTAAATAGATGATAGTCAGTGAAGCAATCAATCAATGGAGTCTTAAGAAAACCGATGCTGGTTTGTTTTTAGGGGGTAATATTCATCAGCAGGGTTTGACATTATCCTTGGTTACAATAAGGATGTTCACCAATAGATGAGAGTTCAGTAGACTAGTACAGTAGGCCAGTACAGTAAGCTAGTACAGTAGACTAGTACAGTAGGCCAGTACAGTAGGCCAGTACAGTAAGCTAGTACAGTAGACTAGTACAGTAGGCCAGTACAGTAGGCCAGTACAGTAGGCCAGTACATTAGGCTAGTACAGTAGGCCAGTACAGTAGGCTAGTACAGTAGGCCAGTACAGCAGTCTAGTGCAGTAGGCTAGTACAGTAGGCCAGTACAGTAGGCTAGTACAGTAGGTTAGTACAGTAGGCCAGTATAGGGAACCAGTACAATGGACCAGTACAGTAGGCTAGTACAGTAGGCTAGTACAGTAGACTAGTACATTAGGCCAGTACAGCAGTCTAGTACAGTAGGCTAGTACAGTAGGCCAGTACAGCAGTCTCCTACAGTAGGCCAGTACAGCAGTCTAGTTCAGTAGACTAGTACAGTAGGTTAATACAGTAGGCCAGTACAGTAGGCTAGTACAGTAGGCAGTACAGTAGGCTAGAGCAGGCTACTACAGTAAACTGGTACAGTAGGCCAGTACAGTAGGCTAGTACAGTAGGCTAGAGCAGGCTACTACAGTAAACTGGTACAGTAGGCCGGTTCAGTAGGCCAGTACAGGCCAGAGGTCCTGTGTCTCATCCTCAGCAGAAAGTCTTGATTCAGTAACACTCCTACCACAGTGGCACCATTCCTACTCCCTGTCCTCGTCCCTCTTCCAGTCCCTGTCCCCGTCTGTCCCCAACTGTGCCCAACCCTCAGACAAGGCTAGGCCTTTTGCGGCTCAAGGCAACACACACACAGTCGCCGGTTATCCAGTTGGTAATGTATTCAGCAGCAAGAACAACAGCTTTACATAATGATCAAAGCTTGAGGAGGCTCTGCGTACAGTAGGCCTAATAATAACCTTTGAAGTTAGAAGAACATTCATTCCACTAATATTAGACTCCAATGCTAGAATAGAGTGGGTCTAGACATAGAAATATAATGCATTCATTCTATAGTATAGGCCTGTTTATGTTTGTCTTGCAGTAGCAGTATATGGGCTTGGAGAGTGAATGACATTGGTAAGGAATGACACAGTATTTGCTATATTTGTCCATATGGCTATACTATACACTCTTAGAAAAAAGGGTTCTTCAAAGGGTTCTCCTATGGGGACAGCCGAAGAACCCTTTCAGGTTCTAGATAGCACCTTTTTTTCTAAGAGTGTACTAGTCCATCATATTGTATTTATGCATGCCTTTAGGATGTGCCTCTGATATACTCATGGACTTCGCATTAGGGTAGACCACTTGTCTAGTCACGTCTTTCACCCTGACTTTGTATGTCTATAACATCTCTCTCACTGACACTGTTGGTACAGTAGAATGGGAGACTACAGTGTTTTTTTATACAGGTATGTAGTAATCGAGGGACGATTTAGTTGACGGTTAAATATGCGTGTGTGTAAGTCCCTCTAAGACTCAGTGGAGGTTTGAACCCAGTGTGTCTGGGAGACTTACAGAAATGGATTCTGATGATGGAAGGAATGACTGGAGGATAATGTAAATGAACTAGACACAGATAGAGAGGAGAGGAGGAGGAGGAGGAGGAGGAGGAGGAGAGATGAAGAGGATGAACAAGAAGAAAGAGAGGAGGAGGAGGAGGAGGAGGAGGAAGAGGAGGAGAAGGGGAAGAGGAAAGATGAGAGAATGATCAGTTGGAATAGGATGATGAAGAAGAGGAAAGAGTGGAAGAGGAGAGGAGGAGGAAGAGGAGAGGAGGCGGAAGAGGAGAGGAGGAGGACAATGGCGCGGAGTTGGAAGAAGAGGATGAAGAAGAGGAAAGAGTGAAGAGGGTGGAGAGGATATAGTCAGAGAGAGAGAGAGAGAAAGAAAGAAAGAAAGAAAGAGAGAGAGAGGAAAGAGTGAATACCAAAGACAAGAGTAGCACAGTAGAGAGGAGGATGACAAAATCATGAAAAGATGATCATAGAGAGAGAGTTGTCTAAAGAGGATAGAGAGAGAGAGAGAGAGAGAGAGAGAGAGGTGTCTGAAGAGGAGAACGAGAGAGAGGAGAGAGAGGTGTCTGAAGAGGAGAAAGAGAGAGAGGAGAGAGAGGTGTCTAAAGAGGAGAGAGAGGTGTCTAAAGAGGAGAGAGAGGTGTCTGAAGAGGAGAAAGAGAGAGAGGAGAGAGAGGTGTCTGAAGAGGAGAAAGAGAGGAGAGAGAGGTGTCTGAAGAGGAGAAAGAGAGAGAGGAGAGAGAGGTGTCTGAAGAGGAGAAAGAGAGAGAGGAGAGAGAGGTGTCTAAAGAGGAGAGAGAGGTGTCTGAAGAGGAGAGAGAGGTGTCTGAAGAGGAGAGAGAGGTGTCTGAAGAGGAGAGAGAGGTGTCTGAAGAGGAGAGAGAGGTGTCTAAAGAGGAGAGAGAGGTGTCTGAAGAGGAGAGAGAGGTATCTGAAGAGGAGAGAGAGGTGTCTGAAGAGGAGAGAGAGGTGTCTAAAGAGGAGAGAGTTGTCTGAAGAGGAGAAAGAGAGAGAGAAGAGAGAGAGATCTGAAGAGGAGAGAGAGAGAGAGGAGAGAGAGAGGTCTGAAGAGGAGAAAGAGAGAGAGGAGAGAGAGGTGTCTAAAGAGGAGAGAGAGGTGTCTGAAGAGGAGAGAGAGAGTTGTCTGAAGAGGAAAAGAGAGAGAGGAGAGAGAGGTGTCTGAAGAGGAGAGAGAGAGAGGAGAGAGAGAGGAGAGAGAGGAGAGAGAGAGGTGTCTAAAGACTAGAAAGAGAGAGAGGAGAGAGAGGTGTCTAAAGAGGAGAGAGAGAGAGGAGAGAGAGAGGAGAGAGAGGAGAGAGAGGTGTCTAAAGACTAGAAAGAGAGAGAGAGAGAGAGAGAGGTGTCTAAAGAGGAGAGAGAGAGTTGTCTGAAGAGGAAAAGAGAGAGAGGAGAGAGAGGTGTCTGAAGAGGAGAGAGAGAGAGGAGAGAGAGAGAGAGAGAGGAGAGAGAGAGGTGTCTAAAGACTAGAAAGAGAGAGAGAGAGAGAGAGGTGTCTAAAGAGGAGAAAGAGAGAGAGGAGAGAGAGGTGTCTGAAGAGGAGAAAGAGAGAGAGGAGAGAGAGGTGTCTGAAGAGGAGAGAGAGGTGTCTAAAGAGGAGAGAGTGGTGTCTGAAGAGGAGAAAGAGAGAGAGGAGAGAGAGGTGTCTGAAGAGGAGAAAGAGAGAGAGAGGAGAGAGGTGTCTAAAGAGGAGAGAGAGGTGTCTGAAGAGGAGAGAGAGGTGTCTAAAGAGGAGAGAGAGGTGTCTGAAGAGGAGAGAGAGGTGTCTAAAGAGGAGAGAGAGGTGTCTGAAGAGGAGAGAGAGGTGTCTAAAGAGGAGAGAGAGGTGTCTGAAGAGGAGAGAGAGGTGTCTGAAGAGGAGAGAGAGGTGTCTAAAGAGGAGAGAGAGGTGTCTAAAGAGGAGAGAGAGGTGTCTGAAGAGGAGAGAGAGGTGTCTGAAGAGGAGAGAGAGGTGTCTGAAGAGGAGAGAGAGGTGTCTAAAGAGGAGAGAATTGTCTGAAGAGGAGAAAGAGAGAGAGGAGAGAGAGAGGGGTCTGAAGAGGAGAAAGAGAGAGAGGAGAGAGAGGTGTCTGAAGAGGAGAAAGAGAGAGAGGAGAGAGAGGTGTCTGAAGAGGAGAGAGAGGTGTCTGAAGAGGAGAGAGAGGTGTCTGAAGAGGAGAAAGAGAGAGAGGAGAGAGAGGTGTCTGAAGAGGAGAAAGAGAGAGAGGAGAGAGAGGTGTCTAAAGAGGAGAGAGAGGTGTCTGAAGAGGAGAGAGAGGTGTCTGAAGAGGAGAGAGAGGTGTCTAAAGAGGAGAGAGAGGTGTCTGAAGAGGAGAGAGAGGTGTCTGAAGAGGAGAGAGAGGTGTCTAAAGAGGAGAAAGAGAGAGAGGAGAGAGAGGTGTCTAAAGAGGAGAGAGAGGTGTCTGAAGAGGAGAGAGAGAGTTGTCTGAAGAGGAAAAGAGAGAGAGGAGAGAGAGGTGTCTGAAGAGGAGAGAGAGAGAGGAGAGAGAGAGGAGAGAGAGAGGTGTCTAAAGACTAGAAAGAGAGAGAGAGAGAGAGAGAGGTGTCTAAAGAGGAGAAAGAGAGAGAGGAGAAAGAGAGAGAGGAGAGATGTGTCTGAAGAGGAGAAAGAGAGAGAGGAGAGAGAGGTGTCTAAGAGGAGAAAGAGAGAGAGGAGAGAAAGGTGTCTGAAGAGGAGAAAGAGAGAGAGGAGAGAGAGAGGTCTGAAGAGGAGAGAGAGAGGAGAGAGAGAGGTCTGAAGAGGAGAGAGAGAGAGAGGAGAGAGAGGTGTCTAAAGAGGAGAGAGAGAGAGGGGAGAGAGAGAGAGAGAGGTGTATAAAGAGGAGAGAGAGAGAGAGAGGAGAGAGAGAGAGAGGTGTCTAAAGAGGAGAGAGAGAGAGAAGAGAGAGAGAGAGGTGTCTAAAGAGGAGAGAGAGAGAGAGGAGAGAGAGGTGTCTAAAGAGGAGAGAGAGAGAGGAGAGAGAGAGAGAGAGAGGTGTCTAAAGAGGAGAGAGAGAGAGGAGAGAGAGGTGTCTAAAGAGGAGAACGAGAGAGAGGAGAGAGAGAGAGAGAGAGGTGTCTAAAGAGGAGAGAGAGAGAGAGGAGAGAGAGGTGTCTAAAGAGGAGAGAGAGAGAGAGGAGAGAGAGAGAGGGGTCTAAAGAGGAGAGAGAGAGAGAGGAGAGAGAGGTGTCTAAAGAGGAGAACGAGAGAGAGAGAGGAGAGAGAGGAGAGAGTGAGAGGTGTCTAATGGGGAGAGAGTAAATACTGTAGAGTTAGACAGACACATTCATCTTCATAGGTTCCAGATAGGTCTCAGATAGGTCACACATAGGTCATAGATAGGTCATGGCCATTGTGTTTCTCACTGCTTGTTTAGTAATTAAAATATCTTCCTGTGTGTGATCTGCAGGACTCGCAGTGTGTGTGTGTGTGTGTGTGTGTGTATGAGTGTGTGTATGAGTGGGTGTATGAGTGGGTGTTGTGCAGAACTTGATATGTGCGTATGTTCTGCAGGACACACTGTGTGTGTGTGTGTGTGTGTGTGTGTGTGTGTGTGTGTGTGTGTGTGTGTGTGTGTGAGAGAGAGAGAGAGAGTGGGTGTTCTGCAGGACTTGATGTGTGTGTGTGTGTGTGTGTGTGTGTGTGTGTGTGTGTGAGAGAGAGAGAGAGAGAGAGAGTGTGGGTGTTCTGCAGGACTCGCTGTGTGTGTGTGTGTGTGTGTGTGTGTGTGTTTGTGTGTGTGTGAGAGAGAGAGAGTGGGTGTTCTGCAGGACTTGATGTGTGTGTTTGTGTGTGTGTGTGTGTGAGAGAGAGAGAGAGAGTGTGGGTGTTCTGCAGGACTCGCTGTGTGTGTGTGTGTGTGTGTGTGTGTGTGTGTGTGTGTGTGTGTGTGTGTGTGTGTGTGTGTGTGTGTGTGTGTGTGTGTGTGTATACAACATGACCTGGGGGGCCGTAGCAGGAATGAGTCTGATAGAATTGGGGGAGACTGAGCTGATCCTAGATCTGTGCAGACAGACAATTTATACTTTGATTCAACCCTCTGTGTGGCAGAGAAGACCACTCTGTAGCTCCAACAGCTTCATCAGGGGAGATGCATAGTGCACTGATGAGAGCAAGTGTATGTTGTGTTATGTGTGTGTGTGTGTGTGTGTGTGTGTGTGTGTGTGTGTGTGTGTGTGTGTGTGTGTGTGTGTGTGTGTGTGTGTGTGTGTGTGTGTGAGACTGCATGCATGCGTGTGTGTATGTATGTATGTGTGTTTGCCAGTCGGCTGGTGTGGGGGGCTTGGCATCAGAGGGCAGTGATGAGAGGGCTAGTGTAGCCTACACACCAAGGGAGGCCCTCGGGCTAGACTGCTGCTGCTCTATACTGGCATTACTGCTCTGTCACTCACTCCCTGTCCTAGGGACTTACTGTCTCTGAAAGTGTGGGTGTGTGTGTTTGTTTCTGTCTGTCTGTCTGTCTGTCTGTCTGTCTGTCTGTCTGTCTGTCTGTCTGTCTGTCTGTCTGTCTGTCTGTCTGTCTGTCTGTCTGTCTGTCTGTCTGTCTGTCTGTCTGTCTGTCTGTCGGTCGGTCTGTGAGAGAGAGACAGAAAGACAGAGAGAGAGAGAGAGAGAGAGAGAGAGAGAGAGAGTGAGAGAGTGAGAGAGAGAGAGAGAGAGAGAGAGAGAGAGAGCGAAAGTGTGTTTGCCTTTGCATGTTTTTTTGTGTGTAGTGTTGGCCTATGTGTGTGTGAACCCTACTCAACTCTACCCTACTCAACCCTGCCCTTCTCTACCCTGCCCTGCCCTGCCCTACTCAACCCTGCCCTACTCAACCCTGCCCTACTCATTCCTGCCCTACTCAAACCTGCCCTACTCAACCCTGCCCTACTCAACTCTACCCTACTCAACCCTGCCCTTCTCTACCCTGCCCTGCCCTACTCAACTCTACCCTACTCAACCCTGCCCTACTCATTCCTGCCCTACTCAACCCTGCCCTACTCAACCCTGCCCCACTCAACCCTGCCCTACTCAACCCTGCCCTACTCATACCTGCCCTACTCAAACCTGCCCTACTCAACCCTGCCCTACTCAACTCTACCCTACTCAACCCTGCCCTTCTCTACCCTGCCCTGCCCTACTCAACTCTGCCCTACTCAACCCTGCCCTACTCAACTCTACCCTACTCAACCCTGCCCTTCTCTACCCTGCCCTACTCAACTCTACCCTACTCAACCCTGCCCTTCTCTACCCTGCCCTGCCCTACTCAACCCTGCCCTACTCAACCCTGCCCTACTCAACTCTACCCAACCCTGCCCTTCTCTATCCTGCCCTGCCCTACTCAAGCCTGCCCTAGACAGAGAGAGAGAGAGAGAGAGAGAGAGAGAGAGAGAGAGAGAGAGAGAGAGAGAGAGAGAAAGTGTGTTTGCCTTTGCATGTTTTTGTGTGTGTAGTGTTGGCCTATGTGTGTGTGAACCCTACTCAACTCTACCCTACTCAACCCTGCCCTTCTCTACCCTGCCCTGCCCTACTCAACCCTGCCCTACTCAACCCTGTCCTACTCATTCCTGCCCTACTCAAACCTGCCCTACTCAACCATGCCCTACTCAACTCTACCCTACTCAACCCCACCCTTCTCTACTCCTGCCCTGCCCTACTCAACTCTGCCCTACTCAACCCTGCCCTACTCAACTCTACCCTACTCAACCCTGCCCTTCTCTACCCTGCCCTGCCCTACTCAACTCTACCCTACTCAACCCTGCCCTTCTCTACCCTGCCCTGCCCTACTCAACCCTGCCCTACTCAACCCTGCCCTACTCAACTCTACCCTACTCAACCCTGCCCTTCTCTACCCTGCCCTACTCAACTCTACCCTACTCAACCCTGCCCTTCTCTACCCTGCCCTGCCCTACTCAACCCTGCCCTACTCAACCCTGCCCTACTCAACTCTACCCAACCCTGCCCTTCTCTATCCTGCCCTGCCCTACTCAAGCCTGCCCTAGACAGAGAGAGAGAGAGAGAGAGAGAGAGAGAGAGAGAGAGAGAGAGAGAGAGAGAGAGAGAAAGTGTGTTTGCCTTTGCATGTTTTTGTGTGTGTAGTGTTGGCCTATGTGTGTGTGAACCCTACTCAACTCTACCCTACTCAACCCTGCCCTTCTCTACCCTGCCCTACTCAACTCTACCCTACTCAACCCTGCCCTTCTCTACCCTGCCCTGCCCTACTCAACCCTGCCCTACTCAACCCTGCCCTACTCAACTCTACCCAACCCTGCCCTTCTCTATCCTGCCCTGCCCTACTCAAGCCTGCCCTAGACAGAGAGAGAGAGAGAGAGAGAGTGAGAGAGAGAGAGAGAGAGAGAGAGAGAGAGAGAGAGAGAGAGAGAGAAAGTGTGTTTGCCTTTGCATGTTTTTGTGTGTGTAGTGTTGGCCTATGTGTGTGTGAACCCTACTCAACTCTACCCTACTCAACCCTGCCCTTCTCTACCCTGCCCTGCCCTACTCAACCCTGCCCTACTCAACCCTGTCCTACTCATTCCTGCCCTACTCAAACCTGCCCTACTCAACCATGCCCTACTCAACTCTACCCTACTCAACCCCACCCTTCTCTACCCTGCCCTGCCCTACTCAACTCTGCCCTACTCAACCCTGCCCTACTCAACTCTACCCTACTCAACCCTGCCCTTCTCTACCCTGCCCTGCCCTACTCAACTCTACCCTACTCAACCCTGCCCTTCTCTACCCTGCCCTGCCCTACTCAATCCTGCCCTACTCAACCCTGCCCTACTCAACTCTACCCTACTCAACCCTGCCCTTCTCTACCCTGCCCTACTCAACTCTACCCTACTCAACCCTGCCCTTCTCTACCCTGCCCTAGCCCTCAACCCTGCCCTACTCAACCCTGTCCTACTCATTCCTGCCCTACTCAAACCTGCCCTACTCAACCATGCCCTACTCAACTCTACCCTACTCAACCCCACCCTTCTCTACCCTGCCCTGCCCTACTCAACTCTGCCCTACTCAACCCTGCCCTACTCAACTCTACCCTACTCAACCCTGCCCTTCTCTACCCTGCCCTGCCCTACTCAACTCTACCCTACTCAACCCTGCCCTTCTCTACCCTGCCCTGCCCTACTCAACCCTGCCCTACTCAACCCTGCCCTTCTCAACCCTGCCCTACTCAACCCTGCCCTACTCAACCCTGCCCTACTCAACTCTACCATACTCAACCCTGCCCTTCTCTACCCTGCCCTGCCCTACTCAACCTACCCTACTCAACCCTGCCCTTCTATACCCCTGCCCTGCCCTACTCAACCCTGCCCTACTCAACCCTGCCCTTCTCTACCCTGCCCTGCCCTACTCAACCCTGCCCTTCTCTACCCTGCCCTGCCCTACTCAACCCTGCCCTAATCAACCCTGCCCTACTCAACCCTGCCCTACTCATTCCTGCCCTACTCAACTCTACCCTACTCAACCCTGCCCTTCTCTACCCTGCCCTGCCCTGCCCTACTCAACCCTGCCCTTCTCTACCCTGCCCTGCCCTACTCAACCCTGCCCTACTCAACCCTGCCCTACTCAACTCTACCCTACTCAACCCTGCCCTTCTCTTCCCTGCCCTGCCCTACTCAACCCTGCCCTTCTCTACCCTGCCCTGCCCTACTCATTCCTGCCCTACTCAACCCTGCCCTACTCAACTCTGCCCTACTCAACTCTACCCTACTCAACCCTGCCCTTCTCTACCCTGCCCTGCCCTACTCAACCCTGCCCTACTCAACCCTGCCCTACTCAACTCTACCCAACCCTGCCCTTCTCTACCCTGCCCTGCCCTACTCAATCCTGCCCTAGACAGAGAGAGAGAGAGAGAGAGAGAGTGAGAGAGAGAGAGAGAGAGAAAGTGTGTTTGCCTTTGCATGTTTTTGTGTGTGTAGTGTTGGCCTATGTGTGTGTGAACCCTACTCAACTCTACCCTACTCAACCCTGCCCTTCTCTACCCTGCCCTGCCCTACTCAACCATGCCCTACTCAACCCTGCCCTACTCATTCCTGCCCTACTCAAACCTGCCCTACTCAACCATGCCCTACTCAACCCTGCCCTTCTCCACCCTGCCCTGCCCTACTCAACTCTACCCTACTCAACCCTGCCCTTCTCTACCCTGCCCTGCCCTGCCCTACTCAACCCTGCCCTTCTCTACCCTGCCCTGCCCTACTCAACCCTGCCCTACTCAACCCTGCCCTACTCAACTCTACCCTACTCAACCCTGCCCTTCTCTTCCCTGCCCTGCCCTACTCAACCCCGCCCTTCTCTACCCTGCCCTGCCCTACTCAACCCTGCCCTACTCAACCCTGCCCTACTCAACTCTACCCTACTCAACCCTGCCCTTCTCTACCCTGCCCTGCCCTACTCAACTCTACCCTACTCAACCCTGCCCTTCTCTACCCTGCCCTGCCCTGTCCTACTCAACCCTGCCCTTCTCTACCCTGCCCTGCCCTACTCAACCCTGCCCTACTCAACCCTGCCCCTACTCAACTCTACCCTACTCAACCCTGCCCTTCTCTTCCCTGCCCTGCCCTACTCAACCCTGCCCTTCTCTACCCTGCCCTGCCCTACTCAACTCTACCCTACTCAACCCTGCCCTTCTCTACCCTGCCCTGCCCTGCCCTACTCAACCCTGCCCTTCTCTACACTGCCCTGCCCTACTCAACCCTGCCCTACTCAACCCTGCCCTACTCAACTCTACCCTACTCAACCCTGCCCTTCTCTTCCCTGCCCTGCCCTACTCAACCCTGCCCTTCTCTACCCTGCCCTGCCCTACTCATTCCTGCCCTACTCAACCCTGCCCTACTCAACCCTGCCCTACTCAACTCTACCCTACTCAACTCTACCCTACTCAACCCTGCCCTTCTCTACCCTGCCCTGCCCTACTCAACCCTGCCCTACTCAACTCTACCCAACCCTGCCCTTCTCTACCCTGCCCTGCCCTACTCAACCCTGCCCTAGACAGAGAGAGAGAGAGAGAGAGAGAGAGAGTGAGAGAGAGAGAGAAAGTGTGTTTGCCTTTGCATGTTTTTGTGTGTGTAGTGTTGGCCTATGTGTGTGTGAACCCTACTCAACTCTACCCTACTCAACCCTGCCCTTCTCTACCCTGCCCTGCCCTACTCAACCCTGCCCTACTCAAACCTGCCCTACTCAACCATGCCCTACTCAACTCTACCCTACTCAACCCCACCCTTCTCTACCCTGCCCTGCCCTACTCAACTCTGCCCTACTCAACCCTGCCCTACTCAAACCTGCCCTACTCAACCATGCCCTACTCAACTCTACCCTACTCAACCCCGCCCTTCTCTACCCTGCCCTGCCCTACTCAACCCTGCCCTACTCAACCCTGCCCTACTCAACTCTACCCTACTCAACCCTGCCCTTCTCTACCCTGCCCTACTCAACTCTACCCTACTCAACCCTGCCCTTCTCTACCCTGCCCTGCCCTACTCAACCCTGCCCTACTCAACCCTGCCCTTCTCAACCCCGCCCTTCTCTACCCTGCCCTGCCCTACTCAACTCTGCCCTACTCAACTCTACCCTACTCAACCCCGCCCTTCTCTACCCTGCCCTGCCCTACTCAACTCTGCCCTACTCAACCCTGCCCTACTCAACTCTACCCTACTCAACCCTGCCCTTCTCTACCCTGCCCTACTCAACCCTGTCCTACTCATTCCTGCCCTACTCAAACCTGCCCTACTCAACCATGCCCTACTCAACTCTACCCTACTCAACCCCACCCTTCTCTACCCTGCCCTGCCCTACTCAACTCTGCCCTACTCAATCCTGCCCTACTCAACTCTACCCTACTCAACCCTGCCCTTCTCTACCCTGCCCTGCCCTACTCAACTCTACCCTACTCAACCCTGCCCTTCTCTACCCTGCCCTGCCCTACTCAACCCTGCCCTACTCAACCCTGTCCTACTCATTCCTGCCCTACTCAAACCTGCCCTACTCAACCATGCCCTACTCAACTCTACCCTACTCAACCCTGCCCTCTCTACCCTGCCCTGCCCTACTCAACTCTGCCCTACTCAACCCTGCCCTTCTCTACCCTGCCCTGCCCTACTCAACCCTGCCCTACTCAACCCTGCCCTTCTCAACCCTGCCCTACTCAACCCTGCCCTACTCAACCCTGCCCTACTCAACTCTACCATACTCAACCCTGCCCTTCTCTACCCTGCCCTGCCCTACTCAACTCTACCCTACTCAACCCTGCCCTTCTATACCCTGCCCTGCCCTACTCAACCCTGCCCTACTCAACCCTGCCCTTCTCTACCCTGCCCTGCCCTACTCAACCCTGCCCTTCTCTACCCTGCCCTGCCCTACTCAACCCTGCCCTAATCAACCCTGCCCTACTCAACCCTGCCCTACTCATTCCTGCCCTACTCAACTCTACCCTACTCAACCCTGCCCTTCTCTACCCTGCCCTGCCCTGCCCTACTCACCCCTGCCCTTCTCTACCCTGCCCTGCCCTACTCAACCCTGCCCTACTCAACCCTGCCCTACTCAACTCTACCCTACTCAACCCTGCCCTTCTCTTCCCTGCCCTGCCCTACTCAACCCTGCCCTTCTCTACCCTGCCCTGCCCTACTCATTCCTGCCCTACTCAACCCTGCCCTACTCAACTCTGCCCTACTCAACTCTACCCTACTCAACCCTGCCCTTCTCTACCCTGCCCTGCCCTACTCAACCCTGCCCTACTCAACCCTGCCCTACTCAACTCTACCCAACCCTGCCCTTCTCTACCCTGCCCTGCCCTACTCAATCCTGCCCTAGACAGAGAGAGAGAGAGAGAGAGAGAGTGAGAGAGAGAGAGAAAGTGTGTTTGCCTTTGCATGTTTTTGTGTGTGTAGTGTTGGCCTATGTGTGTGTGAACCCTACTCAACTCTACCCTACTCAACCCTGCCCTTCTCTACCCTGCCCTGCCCTACTCAACGCTGCCCTACTCAACCCTGCCCTACTCATTCCTGCCCTACTCAAACCTGCCCTACTCAACCATGCCCTACTCAACCCTGCCCTTCTCCACCCTGCCCTGCCCTACTCAACTCTACCCTACTCAACCCTGCCCTTCTCTACCCTGCCCTGCCCTGCCCTACTCAACCCTGCCCTTCTCTACCCTGCCCTGCCCTACTCAACCCTGCCCTACTCAACCCTGCCCTACTCAACTCTACCCTACTCAACCCTGCCCTTCTCTTCCCTGCCCTGCCCTACTCAACCCCACCCTTCTCTACCCTGCCCTGCCCTGCCCTACTCAACCCTGCCCTACTCAACCCTGCCCTACTCAACTCTACCCTACCAACCCTGCCCTTCTCTACCCTGCCCTGCCCTACTCAACTCTACCCTACTCAACCCTGCCCTTCTCTACCCTGCCCTGCCCTGCCCTACTCAACCCTGCCCTTCTCTACCCTGCCCTGCCCTACTCAACCCTGCCCTACTCAACCCTGCCCTACTCAACTCTACCCTACTCAACCCTGCCCTTCTCTTCCCTGCCCTGCCCTACTCAACCCTGCCCTTCTCTACCCTGCCCTGCCCTACTCAACTCTACCCTACTCAACCCTGCCCTTCTCTACCCTGCCCTGCCCTGCCCTACTCAACCCTGCCCTTCTCTACACTGCCCTGCCCTACTCAACCCTGCCCTACTCAACCCTGCCCTACTCAACTCTACCCTACTCAACCCTGCCCTTCTCTTCCCTGCCCTGCCCTACTCAACCCTGCCCTTCTCTACCCTGCCCTGCCCTACTCAACCCTGCCCTAGACAGAGAGAGAGAGAGAGAGAGAGAGAGAGAGAGAGAGAGAGAAAGTGTGTTTGCCTTTGCATGTTTTTGTGTGTGTAGTGTTGGCCTATGTGTGTGTGAACCCTACTCAACTCTACCCTACTCAACCCTGCCCTTCTCTACCCTGCCCTGCCCTACTCAACCCTGCCCTACTCAACCCTGTCCTACTCATTCCTGCCCTACTCAAACCTGCCCTACTCAACCATGCCCTACTCAACTCTACCCTACTCAACCCCACCCTTCTCTACCCTGCCCTGCCCTACTCAACTCTGCCCTACTCAACCCTGCCCTACTCAAACCTGCCCTACTCAACCATGCCCTACTCAACTCTACCCTACTCAACCCCGCCCTTCTCTACCCTGCCCTGCCCTACTCAACCCTGCCCTACTCAACCCTGCCCTACTCAACTCTACCCTACTCAACCCTGCCCTTCTCTACCCTGCCCTGCCCTACTCAACTCTACCCTACTCAACCCTGCCCTTCTCTACCCTGCCCTGCCCTACTCAAACCTGCCCTACTCAACCCTGCCCTTCTCAACCCCGCCCTTCTCTACCCTGCCCTGCCCTACTCAACTCTGCCCTACTCAACTCTACCCTACTCAACCCCGCCCTTCTCTACCCTGCCCTGCCCTACTCAACTCTGCCCTACTCAACCCTGCCCTACTCAACTCTACCCTACTCAACCCTGCCCTTCTCTACCCTGCCCTGCCCTACTCAACTCTACCCTGCCCTTCTCTACCCTGCCCTGCCCTACTCAACCCTGCCCTAATCAACCCTGCCCTACTCAACCCCTGCCCTACTCATTCCTGCCCTACTCAACTCTGCCCTACTCAACCCTGCCCTTCTCTACCCTGCCCTGCCCTGCCCTACTCAACCCTGCCCTTCTCTACCCTGCCCTGCCCTACTCAACTCTACCCTACTCAACCCCTGCCCTTCTCTTCCCTGCCCTGCCCTACTCAACCCTGCCCTTCTCTACCCTGCCCTGCCCTACTCATTCCTGCCCTACTCATTCCTGCCCTACTCAACCCTGCCCTAATCAACCCTGCCCTACTCAACCCTGCCCTTCTACCCTGCCCTGCCCTACTCAACTCTACCCTACTCACCCTGCCCTTCTCTACCCTGCCCTGCCCTACTCAACTCTACCCTGCCCTTCTCTACCCTGCCCTGCCCTACTCAACCCTGCCCTAATCAACCCTGCCCTACTCAACCCTGCCCTACTCATTCCTGCCCTACTCAACTCTACCCTACTCAACCCTGCCCTTCTCTACCCTGCCCTGCCCTGCCCTACTCAACCCTGCCCTTCTCTACCCTGCCCTGCCCTACTCAACTCTACCCTACTCAACCCTGCCCTTCTCTTCCCTGCCCTGCCCTACTCAACCCTGCCCTTCTCTACCCTGCCCTGCCCTACTCATTCCTGCCCTACTCATTCCTGCCCTACTCAACCCTGCCCTAATCAACCCTGCCCTACTCAACCCTGCCCTTCTCTACCCTGCCCTGCCCTACTCAACTCTACCCTACTCAACCGTGCCCTTCTCTACCCTGCCCTACTCAACCCTGCCCTACTCAACTCTACCCTACTCAACCCTGCCCTTCTCTACCATGCCCTGCCCTACTCAACCCTGCCCTACTCAACCCTGCCCTACTCAACTCTACCCAACCCTGCCCTTCTCTACCCTGCCCTGCCCTACTCAAGCCTGCCCTAGACAGAGAGAGAGAGAGAGAGAGAGAGAGAGAGAGAGAGAGAGAGAGAGAGAGAGAGAGAGAGAGAGAGAGAGAGAAAGTGTGTTTGCCTTTGCATGTTTTTGTGTGAGTAGTGTTGGCCTATGTGTGTGTGAACCCTACTCAACTCTACCCTACTCAACCCTTCCCTTCTCTACCCTGCCCTGCCCTACTCAACCCTGCCCTACTCAACCCTGCCCTACTCATTCCTGCCCTACTCAAACCTGCCCTACTCAACCATGCCCTACTCAACTCTACCCTACTCAACCCCGCCCTTCTCTACCCTGCCCTGCCCTACTCAACCCTGCCCTACTCAACCCTGCCCTACTCAACTCTACCCTACTCAACCCTGCCCTTCTCTACCCTGCCCTGCCCTACTCAACTCTACCCTACTCAACCCTGCCCTTCTCTACCCTGCCCTGCCCTACTCAACTCTACCCTACTCAACTCTGCCGTACTCAACCCTGCCCTTCTCTACCCTGCCCTGCCCTACTCAACCCTGCCCTACTCAACCCTGCCTTTCTCTACCCTGCCCTGCCCTACTCAACCCTGCCCTTCTCTACCCTGCCCTGCCCTACTCAACCCTGCCCTAAATCAACCCTGCCCTACTCAACCCTGCCCTACTCATTCCTGCCCTACTCAACTCTACCCTACTCAACCCTGCCCTTCTCTACCCTGCCCTGGCCTACTCAACCCTGCCCTTCTCTACCCTGCCCTGCCCTACTCAAACCTGCCCTTCTCTACCCTACCCTGCCCTGCCCTGCCCTTCTCTACCCTGCCCTGCCCTACTCAACCCTGCCCTTCTCTACCCTACCCTGCCCTGCCCTGCCCTACTCAACCCTGCCCTTCTCTACCCTGCCCTGCCCTACTCAACCCTGCCCTTCTCTACCCTGCCCTGCCCTACTCATTCCTGCCCTACTCAACCCTGCCCTAATCAACCCTGCCCTACTCAACCCTGCTCTACTCATTCCTGCCCTACTCAACCCTGCCCTTCTCTACCCTGCCCTGCCCTACTCAACCCTGCCCTACTCAACCCTGCCCTACTCAACTCTACCCTACTCAACCCTGCCCTTCTCTACCCTGCCCTGCCCTACTCAACCCTGCCCTACTCAACTCTACCCTACTCAACCCTGCCCTTCTCTTCCCTGCCCTGCCCTACTCAATCCTGCCCTTCTCTACCCTGCCCTGCCCTACTCATTCCTGCCCTACTCATTCCTGCCCTACTCAACCCTGCCCTAATCAAACCTGCCCTTCTCAACCCTGCCCTACTCAACCCTGCCCTTCTCTACCCTGCCCTACTCAACCCTGCCCTACTCAACTCTACCCTACTCAACCCTGCCCTTCTCTACCCTGCCCTGCCCTACTCAACCCTGCCCTACTCAACCCTGCCCTACTCAACTCTACCCAACCCTGCCCTTCTCTACCCTACCCTGCCCTACTCAATCCTGCCCTAGACAGAGAGAGAGAGAGAGAGAGAGAGAGAGAGAGAGAGAGAGAGAGAAAGTGTGTTTGCCTTTGCATGTTTTTGTGTGTGTAGTGTTGGCCTATGTGTGTGTGAACTCTACTCAACTCTACCCTACTCAACCCTGCCCTTCTCTACCCTGCCCTCCCCTACTCAACCCTGCCCTACTCAACTCTACCCTACTCAACCCCGCCCTTCTCTACCCTGTCCTGCCCTACTCAACCCTGCCCTTCTCTACCCTGCCCTGCCCTACTCAACTCTACCCTACTCAACCCTGCCCTTCTCTACCCTGCCCTGCCCTACTCAACTCTACCCTACTCAACTCTACCCTACTCAACCCTGCCCTTCTCTACCCTGCCCTGCCCTACTCAACCCTGCCCTACTCAACCCTGCCCTTCTCTACCCTGCCCTGCCCTACTCAACCCTGCCCTTCTCTACCCTGCCCTGCCCTACTCAACCCTGCCCTAATCAACCCTGCCCTACTCAACCCTGCCCTACTCATTCCTGCCCTACTCAACCCTGCCCTTCTCTACCCTGCCCTGCCCTGCCCTACTCAACCCTGCCCTTCTCTACCCTGCCCTGCCCTGCCCTGCCCTACTCAACCCTGCCCTACTCAACTCTACCCAACCCTGCCCTTCTCTACCCTGCCCTGCCCTACTCAAACCTGCCCTAGACAGAGAGAGAGAGTGAGAGAGAGAGAGAGAGAGAGAGAGAGAGAGAAAGTGTGTTTGCCTTTGCATGTTTTTGTGTGTGTAGTGTTGGCCTATGTGTGTGTGAACCCTACTCAACTCTACCCTACTCAACCCTGCCCTTCTCTACCCTGCCCTCCCCTACTCAACCCTGCCCTACTCAACCCTGCCCTACTCAACTCTACCCTACTCAACCCCGCCCTTCTCTACCCTGCCCTGCCCTACTCAACCCTGCCCTTCTCTACCCTGCCCTGCCCTACTCAACTCTACCCTACTCAACCCTGCCCTTCTCTACCCTGCCCTACTCAACTCTACCCTACTCAACTCTACCCTACTCAACCCTGCCCTTCTCTACCCTGCCCTGCCCTACTCAACCCTGCCCTACTCAACCCTGCCCTTCTCTACCCTGCCCTGCCCTACTCAACCCTGCCCTTCTCTACCCTGCCCTGCCCTACTCAACCCTGCCCTAATCAACCCTGCCCTACTCAACCCTGCCCTACTCATTCCTGCCCTACTCAACTCTACCCTACTCAACCCTGCCCTTCTCTACCCTGCCCTGCCCTGCCCTGCCCTGCCCTACTCAACCCTGCCCTTCTCTACCCTACCCTGCCCTGCCCTGCCCTTCTCTACCCTGCCCTGCCCTACTCAACCCTGCCCTTCTCTACCCTACCCTGCCCTGCCCTGCCCTACTCAACCCTGCCCTTCTCTACCCTGCCCTGCCCTGCCCTACTCAACCCTGCCCTTCTCTACCCTGCCCTGCCCTACTCATTCCTGCCCTACTCAACCCTGCCCTAATCAACCCTGCCCTACTCAACCCTGCCCTACTCATTCCTGCCCTACTCAACCCTGCCCTTCTCTACCCTGCCCTGCCCTACTCAACCCTGCCCTACTCAACCCTGCCCTACTCAACTCTACCCTACTCAACCCTGCCCTTCTCTACCCTGCCCTGCCCTACTCAACCCTGCCCTACTCAACCCTGCCCTACTCAACTCTACCCTACTCAACCCTGCCCTTCTCTACCCTGCCCTGCCCTACTCAACTCTACCCTACTCAAGCCTGCCCTACTCAACCCTGCTCTACTCAACTCTACCCTACTCAACCCTGCCCTTCTCTTCCCTGCCCTACTCAACTCTGACCTACTCATTCCTGCCCTACTCAACCCTGCCCTTCTCTACCCTGCCCTACTCAACTCTGACCTACTCATTCCTGCCCTACTCAACCCTGCCCTTCTCTACCCTGCCCTGCCCTACTCATTCCTGCCCTACTCAACCCTGCCCTACTCAACCCTGCCCTACTCAACTCTGACCTACTCATTCCTGCCCTACTCAACCCTGCCCTTCTCTACCCTGCCCTGCCCTACTCATTTCTGCCCTACTCATTCCTGCCCTACTCAACCCTGCCCTACTCAACCCTGCCCTACTCAACTCTGACCTACTCATTCCTGCCCTACTCAACCCTGCCCTACTCAACCCTGCCCTACTCAACTCTGACCTACTCATTCCTGCCCTACTCAACCCTGCCCTACTCAATCAGTAACCGGTTCAATAAGGTGTGGGTGAGTAAGTGTGAGCGTAATTCCAGTGTAATCACTATTAAAGCGACAGCTGTTTAGAATGGGCAGGTTTAAAAAGCCAATTGGACTGGTTGTTGTCTCACCTCTGCTGCATTTCACAGTAGTTACATATCAAGTCCAGTGAAGCACTTAACTGTCCACTGGCTGGTTTTCCCATCAGGCAGAACACCTTTATATAAGTACACCTGTAGGGAAACCATTCAGGGATTTAAAAGATCCAGGTATGTATTCACAAAGCGTCTCAGTGTGGGAGTGCTGATCTAGGATCAGTTTTACCATTTTAGATCATAATGAATAAGAGGGGAGCTGAGGCTTTGTAAATATGGGTCCTGGTCTGTGTCCCATTAGTCTGAATGGGACTCTAACGTTTAGGCCTTATCTAAAGTTAAAACAGAGAATAAACTGCTGGAAGTGGTGTTGGAGGGCCAGTAGGAGACACCCTTTCCTCTGATCGAAAAAAAAATATCCCAATGACCCAGGTTAGTGATTGGGGACACTGCCCTGTGTAGGTTGCCGTCTTTCGGATGGGACGTTAATTTGGTAGAAGTTGTCACTAAATATCCCATGGCACTTATCGTAAGAGTAGATGTTGTTAACCTCGGTGTCCTGGCTAAATTCCCAAGCTGTCCCTCATATCATCACGGTCACCTAACCATCCCCAGCTTACAATTGTCTCATTCATCCCCCTCCTCTCCCCTGTAACTATTCCCCAGGTCATTGTTGTAAATGAGAATGTGTTCTCAGTCAACTTACCTGTTAAAATAAGGGTGAAAAAATGGAAGGCTATTCTATGTATTTGCCATTTCAGATGATTCTTGAAGTGAATAAACGTATTCCTCATGTAACATCACATTAGGATCACATAGGCCCTGATACACATCTACATACCAGGAGCTCTGCACATGGCTATTGTATGACATTGCTGTGCATTCCTGCAGTGTAATTAGAGGTTTCTATTGTTCACCTCTGGGAGGCTCTTTCCTCTCCATTCCTCATACCTCAGGCATGCAACTGGTACTATAGACTTCTTAACAAGCTATTACTGCTGCTGCAAACACCATCCTGCATGAATAGCAGTAATATTTAGCATTCCATTATGGAGATATTGATATTCCACAGAACACATACTTCTCCCCTCCCTCTCTCCCCCCCTCTGTCCCCCCTCTGTCCCCCCCTCTCCCCCTCTCTCCCCCTCCCCTCTCTCTTTCTCTCCCTCTCCCTCTCTCTCTCCATTGATGTTTAATGACTACGTAATCACGAAGGGAATTATCAACTAGTCTAGTTTAATACAGTGGGATGTTGTTGTTTAATATCAGTGTTTCCGCTATATGCATTTAGCAGCGGCGCATCGTGGCCGCAAAAGAAACAAAATATATAAAGTATGTAGAAAAGATAATGAAACTATCTATTTTTTTAACGAGGTCATCTTTGAGAACTAACAATCCATAAAATAAAAAACGAGCAAGTCAGGGAGATTCTGAAATGTAAAAAATGGCATTGGGCCCACATTGATTTTGTTATAATGTTTGAGTCACTCAGATCGCATAAGAACAAGGCCTAAGCCATGGAAAAATGCATAAAATTGCAGGGCATTAGCTTTAAAACTTCAGATTCTCTCTCCCCACAGGCAAAATGTGTAGAATTGCAGGGAATTAGCTTTAAAACAGCAACATTTGCAACCCCCCCTAACTTTAGCACCACTGTTGAAAACAGTCCTAGGGGGAACACTGGATATGCACGGTGTGTTGTAGACCATACTAATGGAACAGAAGTTCAGATCATGTTTTGCCAGATCAACCAGGTAGTGCATTGGTAATGCAGGCTATATACTGTCTTACACTCTGTCTCTTGTCTAAGCCTACGTGTTTAACACAGTGTATCCTGTCTGAGCATAGCAGGGTAAGCTCTGAAGACGGACAGGTGTTTTCATTTATATCGTCTGTACCATTTAGAAACTGCATATACTGTACGTTGCTGTGTTTCAGTGTCACGCCTTGTCCTGAGATATCTCTGTTTTCTTTATATTTTGTTTAGGTCATGGTGTGACTAGGGTGGGTACGCTAGTTTTGGATTGTCTAGGGTTTTTGTATATCTAGGGTTTTTTGTATGTCTAGGGTTTTGTAGGTCGAGGGGTTTTTGTATTCTATGTTGGCCTGATATGGTTCCCAATCAGAGACAGCAGTTTATCATTGTCTCTGATTGGGGATCATATTTAGGCAGCCATTTCCCTTTGGTGTTTGTGGGATCTTGTCTATGTGTAGTTGCCTGTCAGCACTCGTTTGTTTAGCTTCGCGCTTTGTTATTTTGTTATTTTGTTCCGTGTTCATTCTTTAA
The DNA here is from genome assembly GCF_034236695.1 of Oncorhynchus nerka. Classification (NCBI taxonomy): domain Eukaryota; kingdom Metazoa; phylum Chordata; class Actinopteri; order Salmoniformes; family Salmonidae; genus Oncorhynchus; species Oncorhynchus nerka. The sequence continues at coordinate 22,178,810 of NC_088408.1, forward strand.
ATAAATAAATAAGAATGTACGCATACGACGCTGCGCCTTGGTCCGATCCTTATAACGAACGTGACATTAAGTTGAACACGTGAACGAGCAGGGTTGAGATTCCCTGTCACACTATCCAGAGCTGTCGCAGCCGTTACCCACTGGTTATGTAAACCAAATAAATCTATGCGATGATGTTGAATCAACGTGGAAAACTGATTAGATTTGCAGAAAGTCATCAACATAAGGGAATTTGGTATTTTTTTCACTGAACTTTCAACCCAAATCCAATGATTTTTTGGGGTGGGATTTCACGTTGAATTCACGTTCGTTGACAACTCAACCAAATGTAAATCAAAACTAGATGTTGAGCTGATGTCTGTGCCCAGTGGGTAGCTACTGCACAGTATGTTTTTATTCAAGTAGATCGTATTACAAACTTTGGCCCTAGTAAGATTATCAATGCAAACTCAAAGCTATTAAGTTTGAACAAACATTCTATATTCCATCTCGCATTGTATGGACTAGTTCCCCAAAATGTATTAAAAATAATTGTGAAATAAAGTATATTGAAGAAATAGAAGAAATAGGCCAATATAGACCAATAAGTAGGGAACGTTGACCTTAACCATGACCCCGGATGTGATCGTAGTATTTAAAGCCAACCACATCCCTTACCCTGACCCCACTGATAACTGTACTCATCCTCTTTAGCAAACATCAGGTTGGTGCTAATGTTACAGGAACACTTAGGGTGCCTTTGTAAATTCACTCTGGAGTGCCACATTAGCTGGACGTTTGTAAATTCACTCTGGAGTGCCACATTAGCTGGACGTTTGTAAATTCACTCTGAAGTGCCACATTAGCTGGACGTTAGTAAATTCACTCTGGAGTGCCACATTAGCTGGACGTTAGTAAATTCACTCTGGAGTGCCACATTAGCTGGACGTTAGTAAATTCACTCTGGAGTGCCACATTAGCTGGACGTTAGTAAATTCACTCTGGAGTGCCACATTAGCTGGACGTTAGTAAATTCACTCTGGAGTGCCACATTAGCTGGACGTTTGTAAATTCACTCTGGAGTGCCACATTAGCTGGACGTTAGTAAATTCACTCTGGAGTGCCACATTAGCTACAAGTTTGTAAATTCACTCTGGAGTGCCACATTAGCTGGACGTTAGTAAATTCACTCTGGAGTGCCACATTAGCTACAAGTTTGTAAATTCACTCTGAAGTGCCACATTAGCTGGACGTTAGTAAATTCACTCTGAAGTGCCACATTAGCTGGACGTTAGTAAATTCACTCTGAAGTGCCACATTAGCTACAAGTTTGTAAATTCACTCTGGAGTGCCACATTAGCTGGACGTTAGTAAATTCACTCTGGAGTGCCACATTAGCTGGACGTTAGTAAATTCACTCTGGAGTGCCACATTAGCTGGACGTTAGTAAATTCACTCTGAAGTGCCACATTAGCTGGACGTTAGTAAATTCACTCTGGAGTGCCACATTAGCTGGACGTTAGTAAATTCACTCTGGAGTGCCACATTAGCTGGACGTTAGTAAATTCACTCTGGAGTGCCACATTAGCTGGACGTTAGTAAATTCACTCTGGAGTGCCACATTAGCTGGACGTTAGTAAATTCACTCTGGAGTGCCACATTAGCTGGACGTTTGTAAATTCACTCTGGAGTGCCACATTAGCTGGACTTTAGTAAATTCACTCTGGAGTGCCACATTAGCTGGACGTTAGTAAATTCACTCTGGAGTGCCACATTAGCTGGACGTTAGTAAATTCACTCTGGAGTGCCACATTAGCTGGACGTTTGTAAATTCACTCTGGAGTGCCACATTAGCTGGACGTTAGTAAATTCACTCTGGAGTGCCACATTAGCTGGACGTTTGTAAATTCACTCTGGAGTGCCACATTAGCTGGACGTTAGTAAATTCACTCTGGAGTGCCACATTAGCTGGACGTTAGTAAATTCACTCTGGAGTGCCACATTAGCTGGACGTTAGTAAATTCACTCTGGAGTGCCACATTAGCTGGACGTTAGTAAATTCACTCTGGAGTGCCACATTAGCTGGACGTTTGTAAATTCACTCTGGAGTGCCACATTAGCTGGACGTTAGTAAATTCACTCTGGAGTGCCACATTAGCTGGACGTTAGTAAATTCACTCTGGAGTGCCACATTAGCTGGACGTTAGTAAATTCACTCTGGAGTGCCACATTAGCTGGACGTTTGTAAATTCACTCTGGAGTGCCACATTAGCTGGACGTTAGTAAATTCACTCTGGAGTGCCACATTAGCTGGACGTTAGTAAATTCACTCTGGAGTGCCACATTAGCTGGACGTTAGTAAATTCACTCTGGAGTGCCACATTAGCTACAAGTTTGTAAATTCAGAGCGGTTCGCTCTCAGATAGTTCCAAGCGCAAACTGGACGCTCTGGCCGAGGAGTAGGATTGATCAGAGCGTTCAGACATCACAACGGCAGTCAAGCACCCAAGCTAACTAGCTAACGTTGGCTAGCTTGCTAGCTATTTCCAGACATAAATTAGAGAACACCTCACTCTGACCATTTTATTCACCCTATCAGAGCTGGTTAGGCAGTTTTCATTTTATCCAGAGCGTTGGTGACTGTAACTGTACAGCTGGCAACAATTTAATGAAGATTTTTTGTCGACGTTTACTGACACTGGCCAAGTTCAATGGGTGTTGAGCGATTGTAAATTCATCAATTATTCTGCACTCTGGCACACTCAGACGAGAGGGCTCTGAAATCGGAGTAGATGGCCAGAGTGAATTTACGAACACACCCTAGGCTTCAAAGAAAGCCACGGCATCCCAAACATTGGCAGCATCTCAACATTTTGGCTAGTTGGCTAGTTGGCGCACTGTGTAGGCTATTGTCCGACATATGCAAGAGCCTGGAATTCCACTTATATTTGAGTCATTCATTAGTCGAATCCATCTGGTCAGCGTGACTCAAGACAGATAGCCTTCAGTATGTTAAGCTAATTATACTGAATGGAATGGATGACTTTCTGGGTGGATGTGGTAGGTTATACAATGATACATACATTGAGTCAGTCACTCTACTCTATCTTTAACATTTGATATGGTATTTTCAACAGGATCTTCATTCTGACTCTGAATAGAGTAGAATATATTCTATTCTAGAATCATTATGCAATCATCATCATCCACCACAGGGCATGTAATCACCAGCAAAGTAGGGATGTTGTTAAAATATCAGCTGTTGTGCAATTGTTAACAAAGATTGTCTGTTTTGTTGACAACAATTCACAGAGATTAGACCAGCTTTAGCAAACTGACCCTGACATCAGGAGACAGCATGAAAATCCTAAAGATTTTTCTCATGTCAACCTTAAAGAGAGCTTGCTGTAGATTGAGAATATACTGAACACTGAGAAATAAAGGTGCTATCTAGATCCTAACAGGGTTCTGCGTCTGTCCCCATAGGAGAACCATTTGAACAACCATCTTTGGTTCTAGGTAGAAACATTTTGTGTCCCATGAATAACCCTTTCCACATAGGGTTCTACATGGAACCCAAAGGGGTTTTTACCTGGAACCAAAAATAGTTACCCTATGGGGACAGCCGAAGAACCCCTTTGGAACCTTTTTGCAGGTCTAGTCCAGTATTGTTGTTGGCTGATGTCTTGATTGTGTTTGGGGTTGTTGTTGGCTGATGTCTTGATTCTAGGTTTGGGGTTGTTGTTGGCTGATGTCTTGGTTCTAGGTTTGGGGTTGTTGTTGGAGGATGTCTTGGTTCTAGGTTTGGGTTCTATTAGTGGCTGATGTCTTGGTTCTAGGTTTGGGATCTGTTATTGGTTGATGTCTTGGTTCTAGATTTGTGGTATGGTGTTGGGATCTCCTGCTTATGAGAAAGGTTTGGTTCTCTATCTGGTCTCAGATCATATCCTAAGATTTGTAGACTGCTGGTTTATGGGGTCCTACTTAGGATTAGTCACTAGTGATTTATGGGGACATCAGTGTTTAAGTGCTAGCTGTGCCATACAGTCAAATCAAATCAAATCAAATCAAATTTTATTTGTCACATACACATGGTTAGCAGATGTTAATGCGAGTGTAGCGAAATGCTTGTGCTTCTAGTTCCGACAATGCAGTGATAACCAACAAGTAATCTAACTAACAATTCCAAAACTACTGTCTTATACACAGTGTAAGGGGATAAGGAATATGTACATAAGGATATATGAATGAGTGATGGTACAGAGCAGCATACAGTAGATGGTATCGAGTACAGTATATACATATGAGATGAGTATGTAGACAAAGTAAACAAAGTGGCATAGTTAAAGTGGCTAGTGACATAAGAATGCAGTCGATGATCTAGAGTACAGTATATACATATGCATATGAGATGAATAATGTAGGGTAAGTAACATTATATAAGGTAGCATTGTTTAAAGTGGCTAGTGATATATTTACATCATTTCCCATCAATTCCCATTATTAAAGTGGCTGGAGTTGGGTCAGTGTCAATGACAGTGTGTTGGCAGCAGCCACTCAATGTTAGTGATTGCTGTTTAACAGTCTGATGGCCTTGAGATAGAAGCTGTTTTCAGTCTCTCGGTCCCAGCTTTGATGCACCTGTACTGACCTCGCCTTCTGGATGATAGCGGGGTGAACAGGCAGTGGTTCGGGTGGTTGATGTCCTTGATGATCTTTATGGCCTTCCTGTAACATCGGGTGGTGTAGGTGTCCTGGAGGGCAGGTAGTTTGCCCCCGGTGATGCGTTGTGCAGACCTCACTACCCTCTGGAGAGCCTTACGGTTGAGGGCGGAGCAGTTGCCGTACCAGGCGGTGATACAGCCCGCCAGGATGCTCTCGATTGTGCATCTGTAGAAGTTTGTGAGTGCTTTTGGTGACAAGCCGAATTTCTTCAGCCTCCTGAGGTTGAAGAGGCGCTGCTGCGCCTTCTTCACGACGCTGTCAGTGTGAGTGGACCAATTCAGTTTGTCTGTGATGTGTATGCCGAGGAACTTAAAACTTGCTACCCTCTCCACTACTGATCCATCGATGTGGATAGGGGGGTGTTCCCTCTGCTGTTTCCTGAAGTCCACAATCATCTCCTTAGTTTTGTTGACGTTGAGTGTGAGGTTATTTTCCTGACACCACACTCCGAGGGCCCTCACCTCCTCCCTGTAGGCCGTCTCGTCGTTGTTGGTAATCAAGCCTACCACTGTTGTGTCGTCCGCAAACTTGATGATTGAGTTAGAGGCGTGCATGGCCACGCAGTCGTGGGTGAACAGGGAGTACAGGAGAGGGCTCAGAACGCACCCTTGTGGGGCCCCCGTGTTGAGGATCAGCGGGGAGGAGATGTTGTTGCCTACCCTCACCACCTGTGGGCGGCCCGTCAGGAAGTCCAGTACCCAGTTGCACAGGGCGGGGTCGAGACCCAGGGTCTCGAGCTTGATGACGAGCTTGGAGGGTACTGCTGGTTTATGGGGTCCTACTTAGGATTACAGTAGCTTAGGTTAGCTGAAGGTTATGACTTCATGTATGTCTGGACTCCAGGCATGAAGATAGGATGACTTGCATTTGTTAGCATACCAATGACACATCATTGAGACCAAGGAACTCTTCCTCTATAACACTTTCCTCTCTCTCCTCTCCCTGCTTTCTCTCTCTCCTCTCCCTGCTCTCTCTCTCCTCTCCCTGCTCTCTCTCTCTCCTCTCCCTGCTTTCTCTCTCCTCTCCCTGCTCTCTCTCTCTCTGCTAACTCTCTCCTCTTCCTGCTCTCTCTCCTCTCTCTCCTCTCTCTGCTCTCTCTCCTCTCTGCTCACTCTCTCCTCTTTCCTCTCTCCTCTCCCTGCTCTCTCTCTCCTCTCTCTCCTCTCCATGCTCCCTATTTTCCTCTTGCTCTCTTCTCCTTGCTTTCTCTCCTCTCTCTCTCTCTCTCCTTTCCCTGCACTCTCTTTCCTCTCTCTCCTCTCTCTCTGCTCTCTCTCTCCTCTCTTTCCTCTACCTGATCCCTCTGTCCTCTCCCTGCTCTCTCTTTCCTCTCTCTCCTCTCTCTGCTCTCTCTCTCCTCTCTTTCCTCTACCTGATCCCTCTCTCCTCTCCCTGCTCTCTCTTTCCTCTCTCTCCTCTCTCTGCTCTCTCTCTCCTCTCTTTCCTCTACCTGATCCCTCTCTCCTCTCCCTGCTCTCTCTTTCCTCTCTCTCCTCTCTCTGCTCTCTCTCTCCTCTCTCTCCTCTCCCTGCTCTCTCTCCTCTCCCTGCTCTCTCTCTCCTCTCCCTGCTCGCTTTCTCCTCTCTTTCCTCTACCCGATCCCTCTCTCCTCTCCCTGCTCTCTCTTTCCTCTCTCTGCTCTCTCTCTCCTCTCTCTCCTCTCCCTGCTCTCTCTATCCTCTCACTGCTCTCTCTCCTCTCTCCTCTCCCTGCTCTCTTTCTCCTCTCTTTCCTCTACCTGATCCCTCTCTCCTCTCCCTGCTCTCTCTCTCTCCTCTCCCTGGCCTCTCTCTCCTCTCTCTCCTCTCTCTGCTCTCTCTCCTCTCTCTCTCTCTCTCTCACTCCCTCTCTCTCCTCTCTCCTCTCCCTCCTCTCTCTCCTCTCTCTGCTCACTCTCCTCTCTCTCCTCTCCCTGCTCTCTCTCTCTCCTCTCTCTCCTCTCCCCTGCTCTCTCCTCTCTCTCTCATCTCCCTCTCTCTCCTCTCTCTGCTCACTCTCTCTCCTCTCCTCTCCCTCTCTCCTCTCCCTGCTCTCTCTGCTCTCTCTCTCTCTTCTCTGCTCCTCTCTCCCCTCTCCTCTCCCTGCTCTCTCTCTCTCCTCTCTTTCCTCTACCTGATCCCTCTCTCCTCTCCCTTCTCTCTCTCTCTCATCTCCCTGGCCTCTCTCTCCTCTCTCTGCTCACTCTCTCCTCTCTCTCCTCTCCTCTCCCTGCTCTCTCTCCTCTCTCCTCTCCCTGCTCACTCTCCTCTCTCTGCTCTCTCTCTCCTCTCTCTCCTCTCTCTGCTCTCTCTACTCTCTCTCCTCTCTCTCCTCTTCCTGCTCTCTCTTTCCTCTCTCTCCTCTCCCTGGTCTCTCTCTCCTCTCCCTGCTCTCTCTTTCCTCTCTCTCCTCTCCCTGGTCTCTCTCTCCTCTCCCTGCTCTCTCCCGTGCGTGCTCTGACAGTATGAAATATAATGCATCCTCTTCATCAGTTACAGGAGCCCAGTACGGCCTAAATGTAGGGGCGGTCTGTCCTCCTAACCATCACATAGTGATGTGATGTCTTTGTGTGTGTTTGTGTGTGCGTTTGTGTGTGTAGTTTACGTATTTATTTATCTAGCACACACACAGGTAAACACCCTGGTTCTCTAGAGATGCATGTACAAGCAAACCAGTCGATTTTGCAAAACAAGCCCCATTACTGTGCTGGCGAGCCCGTCATTCAGTTTATTCTGAGCAGCTCAGAAATGCACCCACACACTGGCAGGCCTCTAATGACGCGGTGTATGGCTGAGAGTACTGATACGCTGACTGAATAGATTAAAGCATCCCATGACACAGCTGTGCTCTCTATGATACACAGGCATTAAATGACAGGAAAGTAATACAAAGGAGGCAAGCTGAGTCTTTAGAGGGAATCCTTAGAGGGAGTCTTTAGAGGGAGTCTTTAAAGGGAGTCTTTAGAGGGAGTCCTTAGAGGGAGTCCTTAGAGGGAGTCTTTAAAGGAAGTCTTTAGAGGGAGTCTTTAGAGGGAGTCTTTAGAGGGAGTCCTTAGAGGGAGTCTTTAGAGGGAGTCCTTAGAGGGAGTCCTTAGAGGGAGTCTTTAAAGGGAGTCTTTAGAGGGAGTCTTTAGAGGGAGTCCTTAGAGGGAGTCTTTAGAGGGAGTCCTTAGAGGGAGTCTTTAGAGGGAGTCCTTAGAGGGAGTCCTTAGAGGGAGTCATTAGAGGGAGTCCTTAGAGGGAGTCCTTAGAGGGAGTCCTTAGAGGGAGTCATTAGAGGGAGTCCTTAGAGGGAGTCTTTAGAGGGAGTCTTTAGAGGGAGTCCTTAGAGGGAGTCCTTAGAGGGAGTCTTTAAAGGGAGTCTTTAGAATGATTTTTTAGAATGAGTCTTTAGAAGGAGTTTTTAGAGGGAGTCTTTAGAGGGAGTCTTTATAAGGAGACTTTGTTTAGAGGGAGTCTTTAGAGGGAGTCTTTATAATGAGACTTTAGAGGGAGTCTTTAGAGGGAGTCTTTAGAAGGAGTCTTTGTAATGAGACTTTAGAGGGAGTCTTTAGAGGGAGTCTTTATAATGAGTCTTTAGAAGGAGTCTTTATAAGGAGACTTTGTTTAGAGGGAGTCTTTAGAGGGAGTCTTTATAATGAGTCTTTAGAGGGAGTCTTTATAATGAGTCTTTAGAAGGAGTCTTTAGAGGGAGTCTTTATAATGAGACTTTAGAGGGAGTCTTTAGAGGGAGTCTTTGTAATGAGTCTTTAGAGGGAGTCTTTAGATGGAGTCTTTAGCAGGAGTCTTTATAAGGAGACTTTGTTTAGAGGGAGTCTTTAGAGTGAGTCTTTATAATGAGACTTTAGAGGGAGTCTTTAGAGGGAGTCCTTAGAGGGAGTCCTTAGAGGGAGTCCTTAGAGGGAGTCATTAGAGGGAGTCCTTAGAGGGAGTCATTAGAGGGAGTCCTTAGAGGGAGTCCTTAGAGGGAGTCCTTAGAGGGAGTCCTTAGAGGGAGTATTTAATGGGAGTCTTTATAATGAGTCTTTAGAAGGAGTCTTTAGAAGGAGTTGTTAGAAGGAGTCTTTAGAGGGAGTCTTTAGAGGGAGTCTTTATAAGGAGACTTTGTTTAGAGGGAGTCTTTAGAGGGAGTCTTTATAATGAGACTTTAGAGGGAGTCTTTAGAGGGAGTCTTCAGAGGGAGTCCTTAGAGGGAGTCCTTAGAGGGAGTCCTTTGAGGGAGTCTTTAGAGGGAGTCATTAGAGGGAGTCCTTAGAGGGAGTCCTTAGAGGGAGTCCTTAGAGGGAGTCTTTAGAGGGAGTCCTTAGAGGGAGTCCTTAGAGGGAGTCATTAGAGGGAGTCCTTAGAGGGAGTCTTTAGAGGGAGTCATTAGAGGGAGTCCTTAGAGGGAGTCCTTAGAGGGAGTATTTAATGGGAGTCTTTATAATGAGTCTTTAGAAGGAGTCTTTAGAGGATGTCTTTATAAGGAGACTTTGTTTAGAGGGAGTCTTTAGAGGGAGTCTTTAGAAGGAGTCTTTAGAGGATGTCTTTATAATGAGACTTTAGAGGGAGTCTTTAGAGGGAGTCTTTATAATGAGTCTTTAGAAGAAGTCTTTATAAGGAGACTTTGTTTAGAGGGAGTCTTTAGAGGGAGTCTTTATAATGAGTCTTTATAATGAGACTTTAGAGGGAGTCTTTAGAGGGAGTCTTTATAATGAGTCTTTATAATGAGTCTTTAGAAGGAGTCTTTAGAAGGAGTCTTTAGAAGGAGGCTTTAGAGGGAGTCTTTAGAGGGAGTCTTTATAATGATACTTTAGAGGGAGTCTTTAGAGGGAGTCTTTAGAGGGAGTCTTTAGAGGGAGTTGTTAGAAGGAGTCTTTATAATGATACTTTAGAGGGAGTCTTTAGAGGGAGTCGTTAGAATGAGTCTTTAGAAGGAGTCTTTATAATTAGTCTTTAGAAGGAGTCTTTATAAGGAATCTTTATAAGGAGACTTTCTTTAGAGGGAGTCTTTATAAGGAGTTTTTAGTGTATGTGTTACTTTATCCCGCTTTTGTATATAATGAGACTGCTGTCAAGGCCATGCAGCCGAAGCCCGTCGTAGTTTTAAAACTGATGAAGAGGATGCATTATATTTCATACTGTCAGAGCACGCACAGGAGAGAGCAGGGAGAGGAGAGAGAGACCAGGGAGAGGAGAGAGAGGACATGCATTACAAATAAAGGCATTTCAATTCATTATATTTATTTTTGATAACCAATTTACCCCTTTTACCAAAACCTACTATTATGTACCTTAGCAGCTTCTGTCTACTAAAACCTACTATTATGTACCTTATCAGCTTCTGTCTACTAAAACCTACTATTATGTACCTTAGCAGCTTCTGTCTACCAAAACCTACTATTATGTACCTTAGCAGCTTCTGTCTACTAAAACCTACTATTATGTACCTTAGCAGCTTCTGTCTACTAAAACCTACTATTATGTACCTTAGCAGCTTCTGTCTACTAAACCTACTATTATGTACCTTAGCAGCTTCTGTCTACTAAAACCTACTATTATGTACCTTAGCAGCTTCTGTCTACTAAAACCTACTATTATGTACCTTAGCAGCTTCTGTCTACTAAAACCTACTATTATGTACCTTAGCAGCTTCTGTCTACTAAAACCTACTATTATGTACCTTAGCAGCTTCTGTCTACCAAAACCTACTATGATGTACCTTAGCAGCTTCTGTCTACTAAAACCTACTATTATGTACCTTAGCAGCTTCTGTCTACTAAAACCTACTATTATGTACATTAGCAGCTTCTGTCTACTAAAACCTACTATTATGTACCTTAGCAGCTTCTGTCTACTAAAACCTACTATTATGTACCTTAGCAGCTTCTGTCTACTAAAACCTACTATTATGTACCTTAGCAGCTTCTGTCTACCAAAACCTACTATGATGTACCTTAGCAGCTTCTGTCTACTAAAACCTACTATGATGTACCTTAGCAGCTTCTGTCTACTAAAACCTACTATTATGTACCTTAGCAGCTTCTGTCTACCATAACCTACTATTATGTACCTTAGCAGCTTCTGTCTACTAAAACCTACTATTATGTACCTTAGCAGCTTCTGTCTACTAAAACCTACTATTATGTACCTTAGCAGCTTCTGTCTACCAAAACCTACTATGATGTACCTTAGCAGCTTCTGTCTACTAAAACCTACTATTATGTACCTTAGCAGCTTCTGTCTACTAAAACCTACTATTATGTACATTAGCAGCTTCTGTCTACTAAAACCTACTATTATGTACCTTAGCAGCTTCTGTCTACTAAAACCTACTATTATGTACCTTAGCAGCTTCTGTCTACTAAAACCTACTATTATGTACCTTAGCAGCTTCTGTCTACCAAAACCTACTATGATGTACCTTAGCAGCTTCTGTCTACTAAAACCTACTATTATGTACCTTAGCAGCTTCTGTCTACTAAAACCTACTATTATGTACATTAGCAGCTTCTGTCTTCTAAAACCTACTATTATGTACCTTAGCAGCTTCTGTCTACTAAAACCTACTATTATGTACATTAGCAGCTTCTGTCTACTAAAACCTACTATTATGTACCTTAGCAGCTTCTGTCTACTAAAACCTACTATTATGTACCTTAGCAGCTTCTGTCTACTAAAACCTACTATTATGTACCTTAGCAGCTTCTGTCTACTAAAACCTACTATTATGTACCTTAGCAGCTTCTGTCTACTAAAACCTACTATTATGTACCTTAGCAGCTTCTGTCTACTAAAACCTACTATTATGTACCTTAGCAACTTCTGTCTACTAAAACCTACTATTATGTACCTTAGCAGCTTCTGTCTACTAAAACCTACTATTATGTACCTTAGCAGCTTCTGTCTACTAAAACCTACTATTATGTACCTTAGCAGCTTCTGTCTACTAAAACCTACTATTATGTACCTTAGCAGCTTCTGTCTACTAAAACCTACTATTATGTACCTTAGCAGCTTCTGTCTACTAAAACCTACTATTATGTACCTTAGCAGCTTCTGTCTACTAAAACCTGCTATTGTGTACCTTAGCAGCTTCTGTCTACTAAAACCTACTATTATGTACCTTAGCAGCTTCTGTCTACTAAAACCTACTATTATGTACCTTAGCAGTACTTCCCTTCCTTGTTTTTTTCTGCTTTGCAATGTGATTGGACTAACCGATGCACGTGTAAAGCAAGTCATGAACCCACAGCCACAGGCCAGTGTGTTAGAATTTACGTTGCAGCTATTTGCCAAAGGCCAAACATATTGATGATTAGATTAGCGCTGTAAATGCAGTGCTAACAAGTAGCGTGTTTTTATTGCCATGGCTGTCTGGTGGGAAGGGATGGATGGGGATGGGACAGCCATGCCACAAATCATGCCAGGTTCCCTGTGGCGCCAGTCCTCTAGAGTCAGACCTGGTGTCCCTAGTTGATGATGTCCCTATTTCAGGTATTACATGCTGGCTTCTAGCCCACTGGGAGTAGGGAGATGTTGCCACTAGATGCTGATCCCCCCCCCCTACTCCCCCTATTATGTCTTGTGCTCCTTAATAAATGAAAAGTTGTGTAAGTTGCTCCATCTACACATCACTGAGGCTCCAAGCCCCCCTTTCTCCTCCCCCTCTCTCTTTCTCCTGCTCTCCCCTCTCTCATCTCCCCCTCTCACTCTCTCCTTCCCCCCCTCTCTCCCTCTTGCTCCCACCCTCTCTCAATTCAATTCAATTCAAGGGGCTTTATTGGCATGGGAAACATGTGTTAACATTGCCAAAGCAAGTGAGGTAGATAATGTACAAAAGTGAAATAAACAATAAAAATGAACAGTAAACATTACACATACAGAAGTTTCAAAACAATAAAGACATTACAAATGTCATATTATATATATATATTTCAAAACAGTAAAGACATTACAAATGTCATATATATATATAATATGACATTTGTAATGTCTTTATTGTTTTGAAACTTCTGTATGTGTAATGTTTACTGTTCATATTTATTGTTTATTTCACTTTTGTATATTATCTACCTCACTTGCTTTGGCAGTGTTGTAACATTGTACAAATGGTTCAAATACACAAGGGAAAATAAATAATCATAAATATGGGTTGTATATACAATGGTGTTTGTTCTTCACTGGTTGCCCTTTTCTTGTGGCAACAGGTCACACATCTTGCTGCTGTGATGGCACACTGTGGAATTTCACCCAGTAGATATGGGAGTTTATCAAAATTGGATTTGTTTTCGAATTCTTTGTGGATCTGTGTAATCTGAGGGAAATATGTGTCTCTAATATGGTCATAGGTTGGGCAGGAGGTTAGGAAGTGCAGCTCAGTTTCCACCTCATTTTGTGGGCAGTGAGCACATAGCCTGTCTTCTCTTGAGAGCCATGTCTGCCTATGGTGGCCTTTCTCAATATCAAGGCTATGCTCACTGAGTCTGTACATAGTCAAAGCTTTCCTTAATTTTGGGTCAGTCACAGTGGTCAGGTATTCTGCCACTGTGTACTCTCTGTTTAGGGCCAAATAGCATTCTAGTTTGCTCTGTTTTTTTGTTAATTCTTTCCAATGTGTCTTTTTGTTTTCTCATGATTTGGTTGGGTCTAATTGTGCTGCTGTCCTGGGGCTCTGTGGGGTGTGTTTGTGTTTGTGAACAGAGCCCCAGGACCAGCTTGCTTAGGGGACTCTTCTCTAGGTTAATCTCTCTGTAGGTGATGGCTTCATTATGGAAGGTTTGGGAATCGTTTCCTTTTAGGTGGTTGTAGAATTTAACGGCTCTTTTCTGGATTTTGATAATTAGCGGGTATCGGCCTAATTCTGCTCTGCATGCATTATTTGGTGTTTTACATTATACACAGAGGATATTTTTTGCAGAATTCTGCATGCAGAGCAATATGGTGTTTGTCCCATTTTGTGAAGTCTTGGTTGGTGAGCGGACCCCAGACCTCACAACCATAAAGGGCAATGGGCTCTATGACTGATTCAAGTATTTTTAGCCAGATCCTAATTGGTATGTTCAATTTTATGTTCCTTTTGATGGCATAGAATGCCCTTCTTGCCTTGTCTCTCAGATCGTTCATAGCTCTATCTCCCCTGCTCTCCCGCTCTCCCGTGCTCTCTCTCTCTCTCTCTCTCTCTATTAAATTTAAAGGGCTTTATTGGCATGGGAAACATATATTTACATTGCCAAAGCAAGTGAAATAGATAATAAACAAAAGTGAAATAAACAATAACGAATGAACAGTAAACATTACACTGACAAATGTTCCAAAATAATTAAGACATTTCAAATGTAATTCTCTCTCTCTCTCACATAATATCAAAGTGGATTCAACCACAAAGACCAGGGATGTTTTCCAATGCCTCGCAAAGAAGGGCACCTATTGGTAGTTGGGTAAATATTTTAAAAAGCAGACTATTGAATATCCCTTTGAACATGATAAAGTTATTCATTACATTTTGGATGGTGTATCAATACACCCAGTCAATGCAAAGATACAGGTATCCTTCCTAACTCAGTTGCTGGAGAGGAAGGAAACCGCTCAGGGATTTCACCATGAGGCCAATGGTGACTTTAAAACAGTTACAGAGTTTAATGGCTGTGATAGGAGAAAACTGAGGATCGATCAACAACATTTTAGTTACTCCACAATACTAACATAATTGACAGAGTGAAAAGAAGGAAGCCTGTACAGAATACAAATATTTAAAAACATACTTCTTGTTTGTAACAAGGCACTAAACTAATACTGCAAAAAACGTGGCAAAGCAATTCACTTTTTGTCCTGAATACAAAGTCTTATATTTGGAGTAAATCCAATACAACACATTACTGAGTACCACTCTCCATATTTTCAAGCATAGTGGTGGCTGCATCATGTTGTACGTATGCTTGTAATCATTAAGGACTGGGGAGTTTTTCAGGATAAAAAAGAAAATGGAATTAAACACAGGTAAAATCCTAGAGGAAAACCTGGTTCAGTCTGCTTTCCACCAGACACATGGAGATGAATTCATCTTTCAGCAGGACAATAACCTAAAACACAAGGCCAGATCTACACTGGAGTTGCTTACCAAGAAGACAGTGAATGTTCCTGAGTGGCCGAGTTATTTAAATCTATTTAAAAAAAATATGGAATGTTAATCCTTTTGATAAAGTCAGTAATCCTTTGGCTGTAATCCACAGTAGGCTGTAATCCACAGTAGCTGTAATACACAGTAGGCTGTTTTTTAAATTTAAATTTAACCTTTATTTAACTAGGCAAGTCAGTTAAGAACAAATTCTTATTTTCAATGACGGCCTAGGAACAGTGGGTTAACTGCCTGTTCAGGGGCAGAACGACAGATTTGTACCTTGTCAGCTCAGGGATTTGAACTTGCAACCTTTCAATTACTAGTCCAACTCTCTAACCACTAGGCTACCCTGCCGCCCCACACTAGGCTGTAATACACAGTAGGCTGTAATACACAGTAGACTGTAGTACACAGTAGGCTGTAATACACAGTAGGCTGTAATACACAGTAGGCTGTAATACACAGTAGGCTGTAATACACAGTAGACTGTAATACACAGTAGGCTGTAATACACAGTAGACTGTAATACACAGTAGGCTGTAATACACAGTAGGCTGTAATACACAGTAGGCTGTAATACACAGTAGACTGTAATACACAGTAGACTGTAATACACAGTAGGCTGTAATACACAGTAGACTGTAATACACAGTAGACTGTAATACACAGTAGGCTGTAATTCACAGTAGGCTGTATTGTTTTAAGAAAGTAAGTACATAATCATCATTATGCTTTTTCATGCCAGATCAGGAAGCATATTTCTGGTGCATCCTTTTTCGACCCGCCTCAAGAAGCCTTAAGTCATTTCTACAATTGTGGAGCCCACAACATCGAGATGTAGGAAATGTTGTCTACCAAAACTGATATTCTACACATGTTAGTACATTAGTCTCGCACGGTCGTGTAGTCATGTCAAGCAAAGAAATCTGGCAAGAAGAGGGAATTCAGTCCGACCTCTCCATAGAGTCAGAACTCTCTCCATGGATAACCTATAACTATGATACTGAGGAACACTTCCTGGTTGCAAACCCACACTAACCCAGTAACTTTAGCTGGGCTTGATTGTGTTTACCTGGTGTAATGGGACCACTAGAACAGTCGTACAACTGCAAACTCCACTTGTCTGAAACACCAGGCAGGCTAAAGCAAACGCCAAAAATATTAGTATTCAAACCCAGGCCTGAAAAAGGCAGTCTCTGTGTTTGTGTGGTAACATGCAGTGGTTGTAGCATTTCAGGAACTGGGAATTTATTGAAAGTTCATGGAATTTTGCAACCCTAGTTATGAATGATTTCACTGTGTATCGGCGAAGCCTATTTCTCTGTGTTCCTATTATCCCTTTGTCCTACCTCAGTTCCCCTTTCGTCATGTGTAAGTCACAACATGCTGTCAAGTCATTTAGCCATCTGCATAAGTGGACCGACCCAAATGTGTGTGTGTGTGTGTGTGTGTGTCTGTTTTGTAAATAGGTCATGGTTTCTAGGAGTGATAAATACAGTGGCTCTTATGGTTTACAGCCAAGCAATGTTGTTACGCTGTTAGTGCTCTTATCTCATCTTCTCCCTATCTACAGTTATGTGTATATGTGTGTGTGTCTGTGTGTCTGTGCTTGATATGTGTCTATTTATGTGTGTGAGCGATGTAGGCCAAGCGCTATGAGCAGAACGCGAGCTGACGACTGTCTCTTCAGGCGAGCTAGCAAGCAGATGGGGAAGACTGGATGTCATTAAATTATGGTATAATTAGCAGGATGTATTGGGTAAGAAACTGAGAGATGGAGAGAGTGGAGAGGAGAGAAGAAGGGATATAGAAAGAGAGAGCAGAGAGGCCTGCCATTGCTAATTCGCCCAAAGTGAGACTGTGTAGCCTGTCTGGGGGTCACACACACACACACACACACACACACACACACACACACACACACACACACACACACACACACACACACACACACACACACACACACACACACACACACACACACACACACACACACACACACACACACACACACACACACACACACACACACACACAGACACCTAATCCCACTCCACTTCCTTATCACAGCCATCAGTGGGTGAACTGTATGAGTTTGCACCCAGATCCGCTGACGGGAGCTTCTCTAATGAACTGCGCTATGCCCTTTCAAAATGTATGTTATTCCTGATGTATGTTTGAAAGAAGTCCTCTTATCTCATCAGTCTGGTTACTAGTGCTCTACCAATGACCCTCTACAAGCCCCTATGAGCCATGATGGGAAGGCTCAGTGAAAACAGGTCAGCAGATGTAAAGCTACATCTAGAAGAGCTGAAGCCTGAAGCCTGGTCAAGTGGAAAGAGAGGCAGAGAGGATAAACACCACTATGGAGGGAAGAGGATATATAATAGGCAGAGAGGATAAACACCACTATGGAGGGAAGAGAATATATAATAGGCAGAGAGGATAAACACCACTATGGAGGGAAGAGGATATATAATAGGCAGAGAGGATAAACACCACTATGGAGGGAAGAGGATATATAATAGGCAGAGAAGATAAACACCACTATGGTGGGAAGAGAATATATAATAGGCAGAGAGGATAAACACCACTATGGAGGGAAGAGGATATATAATAGGCAGAGAAGATAAACATCACTATGGTGGGAAGAGAATATATAATAGGCAGAGAGGATAAACACCACTATGGAGGGAAGAGGATATATAATAGGCAGAGAGGATAAACACCACTATGGAGGGAAGAGGATATATAATAGGCAGAGAAGATAAACACCACTATGGTGGGAAGAGAATATATAATAGGCAGAGAGGATAAACACCACTATGGAGGGAAGAGGATATATAATAGGCAGAGAGGATAAACACCACTATGGTGGGAAGAGGATATATAATAGGCAGAGAGGATAAACACCACTATGGAGGGAAGAGGATATATAATAGGCAGAGAAGATAAACACCACTATGGTGGGAAGAGAATATATAATAGGCAGAGAGGATAAACACCACTATGGAGGGAAGAGGATATATAATAGGCAAAGAGGATAAACACCACTATGGAGGGAAGAGGATATATAATAGGGAGAGAGGATAAACACCACTATGGAGGGAAGAGGATATATAATAGGCAGAGAGGATAAACACCACTATGGAGGGAAGAGGATATATAATAGGCAGAGAGGATAAACACCACTATGGAGGGAAGAGGATATGTAATAGGCAGAGAGGATAAACACCACTATGGAGGGAAGAGGATATATAATAGGCAGAGAGGATAAACACCACTATGGTGGGAAGAGGATATATAATAGGGAGAGAGGATAAACACCACTATGGAGGGAAGAGGATATATAATAGGCAGAGAGGATAAACACCACTATGGAGGGAAGAGGATATATAATAGGCAGAGAGGATAAACACCACTATGGAGGGAAGAGGATATATAATAGGCAGAGAGGATAAACACCACTATGGAGGGAAGAGGATATATAATAGGCAGAGAGGATAAACACCACTATGGAGGGAAGAGGATATATAATAGGCAGAGAGGATAAACACCACTATGGAGGGAAGAGGATATATAATAGGCAGAGAAGATAAACACCACTATGGAGGGAAGAGGATATATAATAGGCAGAGAGGATAAACACCACTATGGAGGGAAGAGGATATATAATAGGCAAAGAGGATAAACACCACTATGGAGGGAAGAGGATATATAATAGGCAGAGAGGATAAACACCACTATGGAGGGAAGAGGATATATAATAGGCAGAGAGGATAAACACCACTATGGAGGGAAGAGGATATATAATAGGCAGAGAGGATAAACACCACTATGGAGGGAAGAGGATATATAATAGGCAGAGAGGATAAACACCACTATGGAGGGAAGAGGATATATAATAGGCAGAGAGGATAAACACCACTATGGAGGAAGAGGATATATAATAGGCAGAGAGGATAAACACCACTATGGAGGGAAGAGGATATATAATAGGCAGAGAGGATAAACACCACTATGGAGGGAAGAGGATATATAATAGGGAGAAAGGATAAACACCACTATGGAGGGAAGAGGATATATAATAGGGAGAAAGGATAAACACCACTATGGAGGGAAGAGGATATATAATAGGCAAAGAGGATAAACACCACTATGGAGGGAAGAGGATATATAATAGGCAGAGAGGATAAACACCACTATGGAGGGAAGAGGATATATAATAGGCAGAGAGGATAAACACCACTATGGAGGGAAGAGGATATATAATAGGCAGAGAGGATAAACACCACTATGGAGGGAAGAGGATATATAATAGGCAGAGAGGAGGCTAGAGGAGGATAAAGGCACCACTATGGTGGGAAGAGGATATATAATAGGCAAAGAGGATAAACACCACTATGGAGGGAAGAGGATATATAATAGGCAGAGAGGATAAACACCACTATGGAGGGAAGAGGATATATAATAGGCAGAGAGGATAAACACCACTATGGAGGGAAGAGAATATATAATAGGCAGAGAGGATAAACACCACTATGGAGGGAAGAGGATATATAATAGGCAGAGAGGATAAACACCACTATGGAGGGAAGAGGATATATAATAGGCAAAGAGGATAAACACCACTATGGAGGGAAGAGGATATATAATAGGCAGAGAGGATAAACACCACTATGGAGGGAAGAGGATATATAATAGGCAGAGAGGATAAACACCACTATGGAGGGAAGAGGATATATAATAGGCAGAGAGGATAAACACCACTATGGAGGGAAGAGGATATATAATAGGCAGAGAGGATAAACACCACTATGGAGGGAAGAGGATATATAATAGGCAGAGAGGATAAACACCACTATGGAGGGAAGAGGATATATAATAGGGAGAGAGGATAAACACCACTATGGAGGGAAGAGGATATATAATAGGCAGAGAGGATAAACACCACTATGGAGGAAGAGGATATATAATAGGCAGAGAGGATAAACACCACTATGGAGGGAAGAGGATATATAATAGGGAGAGAGGATAAACACCACTATGGTGGGAAGAGGATATATAATAGGCAGAGAGGATAAACACCACTATGGAGGGAAGAGGATATATAATAGGCAGAGAGGATAAACACCACTATGGAGGGAAGAGGATATATAATAGGCAGAGAGGATAAACACCACTATGGAGGGAAGAGGATATATAATAGGCAGAGAGGATAAACACCACTATGGAGGGAAGAGGATATATAATAGGGAGAGAGGATAAACATCACTATGGAGGGAAGAGGATATATAATAGGCAGAGAGGATAAACACCACTATGGAGGGAAGAGGATATATAATAGGCAGAGAGGATAAACACCACTATGGAGGGAAGAGGATATATAATAGGCAGAGAGGATAAACACCACTATGGAGGGAAGAGGATATATAATAGGCAGAGAAGATAAACACCACTATGGAGGGAAGAGGATATATAATAGGCAGAGAGGATAAACACCACTATGGAGGGAAGAGGATATATAATAGGCAGAGAGGATAAACACCACTATGGTGGGAAGAGGATATATAATAGGGAGAAAGGGAGAGACTGATAAATGTTTTTTACTGTAGTTGTATGTACCTTCTCTGGTGTGTGTTTTTAGGAAATGACTCATATTGTACTACTGTGTTGTTATATAACCTGTGTGTGTGTGTGTGTGTGTTAACGATTAATACCCAGATGAGACCAAACTGAAGGCCTACATCCTAGCCCACCGCACAGAGGTATCACTCTGTCATCAGCCGGGCTGACACTGTGGTCAGGGACCTTGGTTGGGATGTGAAAGATTGATGCCCTGTCAAGACCATGCCAGCCATGTCATAAATATCTGCTAGCGATTGCCCATTTCTGTATGACTGTTAGACATTCAGTATGGCCTAGCCGTGGGAGTATATTTGAACCTCAGCTCCGTTATGAAGAGGTTCCCCCTTCCTCTGTCTTTCATTGGTTACACTTCATCCGTTTCTGAGCTCTCCCCCTCTCTCTTCCTCTATCCATCTCTCCATAGTTCTTTCTCCCCCTCTCTCTCCCCCCATCTCTCTCCATGTAGGCAGTTGACCCAGTGAAACGCTGCTTTAAGTTATGCAATGTCTCCGGGCTAAAAGTGGGACTGACACTGTTGTAAATACTTTGCAGAAATGAAACACACAGATAGTCACATTGTCAGTCTAAGATATCACATTCACAGCTTCAGAACCAACTTCATAAGAGATTTAAAAAAATAGGTTGTATATTGACTAAAAAGGCATTGTTGTCAGAATTAAATAGATACAGTCAGTGCATGATTAATAAAATGTACCAATACATCTCTGTGTAGTGTAATAAATATTACTATCAGGTTGGAAATCACAGCTAGTACATTGTCTGCTGACTCCAGCCATTCAGGGGATGAACTGTTTCAGCACAATATTGTTGACAAAAATGGATGAAAAGGGCAATGATTGGGAATCTCAACACAATCAATCTTGCTATGCAGTCCCGTTACGTGACTAAGTCTATAGCTAGGTTATGTATTTATGTACAGTAGGCCTACTTATTTAGCAAGCTAGCTATATGGCTTGATAACTAAGTAATTTAGCTAGCTAGAACCTAAACTGATATAGAAACTTGTACTATAGCTAGCTAGCTGCTGGAAAGTGTAACGTTATTGCCTGGACAAGTGGGTGAGTGGCAGACTTTTTAAAGTTTTATTTTCAGCTTCGGTGGCTATGGCTACCAAGACATGTGACTCACTAAGCTAGTTACTAATTTACTCAAACTTGAATGACTGTTGGCATATCTCTTAGTTGTCAATCAAAATGTATTCGACATTGGTCAAATGAGCAGGCAGGCAAGCTGTAAATCCATTCACTTGTGTGCCTCCAGCACACACACACTGTTGGGGTGAGTGACTCTGAACTTACAATGGCTAGCCCCAAGTCGTTATATGTATATATTTTTTTTTCTTGGCAATTTTGCTATTTGCCTCATGACTCCTGCATGCTTATTGTTGTCTATAAGGGGGATGAACAAGTCCTTTCTTGTTCACCCAACCGTGGGACAGACTATGTTTGTTCCCACACTCGGGATTCTCCGTTGGTTACACTGACCTTTGGCCTCCCATCCTATTCTAACCACCTCTCGCAGGCTTTGTATTCATGTTACCTGATGATTGCTGTACAATATGATCTTGTTGCCATCTAATGCACATTCAAATGTCATAAATCAACACTGAAGAACTCTCCCTGTCCTCTGCCATTCCTTGATTGTATTACTGCTGATGATATCTGGAAATGTGCATGTACACTCCGGCCCATCTACTGTTGCTAGCCCCAATTCTGACTTGTGCTCTAATATCTGCTTCACTGATTTCTGCTCTCGTAAAAGCCTGGGTTTTATGCACGTTAACAATAGAAGCTTATTACCTAAAATGTATCAATTGAAAGTGTGGGTTCACAGCTCCAATCCAGATGTGTTGGTCATTACTGAGACATGGTTAAGGAAGAGTGTTTTGAACACTGATGTTAACCTTTCTGGTTATAACCTTTTTCGGCAAGACAGATCTTCTAAAGGTGGGGGAGTGGAAATCTTTACCAAGGATCACTTTCAGTGCTCGGTTGTCTCCACCAAGTCTGTCCCCAAACAATTTGATTTGCTGGTTTTAAGCAATAAACTTTCAAATAGCTCTTTGTTGACTGTTGCTGGGTACTATCGTCCTCCATTAGCATCGGCCTGTATCCTAAGCTCTCTCCTGGCCCCTTACACTAAGCCTGAATTTGTCCTGCTAGGAGACCTAAACTGGGACATGCTTAAACCACCTGACCAAGTCCTAAAGCAATGGGACTCCCGTAGTCTTTCTCAGATTATTACCAGTCCCACCAGGTATGACTCCAAACACCCAGAAAAAACTATTCTCCTCAATGTTATCCTCACAACTAATCCTGATAGGTATCAGTCTGGTGTTTTCTGTAATGACCTTAGTGATCACTGTTTTACAGCCTGTGTTCATAATGGCTGCTAAGTGAAACAACCTGTCCTGATTTGTCATAGACGCTTGCTAAACAACTTTAGTGAGCAAGCGTTCCTTCATGAACTGGCCTATGTAAAATGGTATAGAATCAGCTTGATCCCCTCTATCGAAGATGCTTTGAACTTCTTTGTTGATATTTTCAGTGGAATTGTTAAAGTAACTCACTTTGGCCTTGCGGATATCTTATTTGCCTGAACGAGAGCCAGTCAGCCTGAGTATGCGCGTGTCGAGCCTTTCGCCAAATGCAATTTTTGGGGTGGAGTAACTCTTCAAGGTCACGGTCGAACCAGGTGCTGAACCTGTTTTTAATTCTCATTTTCTTTATGGGGGCGTGTTTGTTAAGGAGCAGTTCTATCTCTTCAGTCTAACCCCAAGAAGTTCTGGAAAACGGTTAAAGACCTGGAGAATAAACCCTCCTCCTCACAGCTGCCCATGTCCCTTAATGTTGATGATGTGGTTGTTACTGACAAGAAGCACATGGCTGAGCTCTTTAATCACCACTTCATTAAGTCAGGATTCTTATATGACTCACCCATGACTCCTTCCCCATCCAACATTTTCTCATCCCATCCCTTCTAATGCATCTAGCAGGCAGTCACTGAGTCCGAGGTGCTAAAGGAGCTCCTTAAACTTGACCCCAAAAAAACATCTGGGTCAGATGGTTTAGACCCTTCTTTAAGGTTGGTGCCGATATCATCACCAAGCCTATCTCTGACCTATTAAACCTATCTCTGACCTATTTAACCTGTCTCTGACCTATTTAACCTGTCTCTGACCTATTAAACCTATCTCTGACCTATTTAACCCGTCTCTGACCTATTTAACCTATCTCTGACCTATTTAACCTGTCTCTGACCTATTAAACCTATCTCTGACCTATTTAACCTGTCTCTGACCTATTTAACCTGTATCTGACCTATTTAACCTATCTCTGACCTATTTAACCTGTCTCTGACCTATTTAACCTGTCTCTGACATATTAAACCTATCTCTGACCTAATAAACCTATCTCTGACCTATTTAACCTGTCTCTGACCTATTAAACCTATCTCTGACCTATTTAACCTGTCTCTGACCTATTAAACCTATCTCTGACCTATTTAACCTGTCTCTGACCTATTAAACCTATCTCTGACCTATTTAACCTATCGCTGACCTATTTAACCTGTCTCTGACCTATTAAACCTATCTCTGACCTATTTAACCTATCGCTAACCTATTTAACCTGTCTCTCCTCTCTGGGGAGGTTCCCATTGCTTGGAAGGCAGTAAATATCCATTATTTACAGTGGAAGATCAAGCTGATCCTAACTGTTATAGGCCTATTTCTCTTTTGCCCTGTTTATCAAAAGTGTTAGAAAAACTAGTTAATAATCAACTGACTGGCTTTTTTGATGTCTATAATATTCTCTCTGATATGCAATCTGGTTTCCCGCTCAGGTTATGGATGTGTCACTGCAACCTTAAAGGTCCTGAATGATGTCACCATTGCCCTTGATTCTAAGCAATGTTGTGCTACTATTTTTATTGACTTGGCCAAATCTTTATACGGTAGACCATTCCATTCTTGTGGGCCGGCTAAGGACTATTGGTGTCTCTGAGGCGTCTTTGGCCTGGTTTGCTAACTACCTCTCTCAAAGAGTGCAGTGTATAAAGTCAGAACATCTGCTGTCTCAGCCACTGCCTGTCACCAAGGGAGTACCCCAAGGCTCGATCCTAGGCCCTACAATCTCTCATCCATTTATATGCAGATGATACAGTTGTATACTCAGCTGGCCCCTCTCCAGATTTTGTGTTAAACGCTCTACAGCAAAGCTTTCTCTGCCCTTAACCTTGTTCTGAACACCTCCAAAACAAAGGTCATGTGCTTTGGTAAGCAGAATTCCCCTCTCCCCACAGGTGTTATTACTACCTCTGAGGGTTTAGAGCTTGAGGTAGTCACCTCATACAAGTACTTGGGAGTATGGCTAGACGGCACACTGTCCTTCTCTCAGCACATATCAAAGCTGCAGGCTAAAGTTCAATCTGGACTTGGTTTCCTCTATCGTAATCGCTCCTCTTTCCCTGATTCAGATGACCATCCTACCTATGCTAGATTACGTAAAGACATAATTTATAGATCGACAGGTAAGGGTGCTCTTGAGCGGCTAGATGTTGTTTACCATTCGGCCATCAGATTTGCCACAAATGCTCCTTATAGGACACATCACTGCACTCTATATTCCTCTGTAAACTGGTCATCTCTGTATATCCGTCGCAAGACCTACTGGTTGATGCTTATTTATAAAACCCTCTTAGGCCTCACTCCCCCTTATCTGCGATATCTACTGCAGCCCTCATCCTCCACATACAACACCCAGTCACCCAGTCACATTCTTTTACAAGTCCCCTAAGCACACACATCCTTGGGTCGCTCCTCTTTTCAGTTCGCTGCAGCTAGTGACTGGAACAAGCTGCAACAAACACTCAAACTGGACAGTTTTATCTCAATCTCTTCATTCAACGACTCAATCAAGGACACAGTTGTGGCTGCTTTGCGTGATGTATTGTTGTCTCTACCTTTTTGCCCTTTGTGCTGTTGGCTGTGCCCAATAATGTTTGTGCCATGTTAGCGCTGCTACCATGTTGTGCTGCTGCCATGTTGTGTTGCTACCATGTT
>NC_088408.1:22216801-22284301 GCF_034236695.1 Oncorhynchus nerka
GAGACAGGAAGACAATGTTCCTACAGGGGATAGAGACAGGAAGACAATGTTTCTACAGGGGATAGAGACAGGAAGATGTTAGGGACAGGAGGAAGACAATGTTTCTACAGGGGATAGAGACAGGAAGACAATGTTTACAGGGAGAGAGGGACAATCCTACAGGGGATAGAGACAGGAAGATGACAGGAAGACAGGAAGACAATGTTCCTACAGGGGATAGAGACAGGAAGACAATGTTTCTACAGGGGATAGAGACAGGAAGACAATGTTCCTACAGGGGATAGAGACAGGAAGACAATGTTCCTACAGGGGAGAGAGACAGGAAGACAATGTTCCTACAGGGGATAGAGACAGGAAGACAATGTTCCAGGGGATAGAGACAGGAAGACAATGTTCCTACAGGGGAGAGAGACAGGAAGACAATGTTCCTACAGGGGGGAGAGAGACAGGAAGACAATGTTCCTACAGGGGAGAGAGACAGGAAGACAATGTTCCTACAGGGGAGAGAGACAGGAAGACAATGTTCCTACAGGGGATAGAGACAGGAAGACAATGTTCCTACAGGGGATAGAGACAGGAAGACAATGTTCCTACAGGGAGAGAGACAGGAAGACAATGTTTCTACAGGGGATAGAGACAGGAAGACAATGTTCCTACAGGGGAGAGAGACAGGAAGACAATGTTCCTACAGGGGATAGAGACAGGAAGACAATGTTCCTACAGGGGATAGAGACAGGAAGACAATGTTCCTACAGGGGATAGAGACAGGAAGACAATGTTCCTACAGGGGAGAGAGACAGGAAGACAATGTTCCTACAGGGGATAGAGACAGGAAGACAATGTTCCTACAGGGGAGAGACAGGAAGACAATGTTCCTACAGGGGATAGAGACAGGAAGACAATGTTCCTACAGGGGAGAGAGACAGGAAGACAATGTTCCTACAGGGGAGAGAGACAGGAAGACAATGTTCCTACAGGGGAGAGAGACAGGAAGACAATGTTCCTACAGGGAGAGAGAGACAGGAAGACAATGTTCCTACAGGGGAGAGAGACAGGAAGACAATGTTCCTACAGGGGATAGAGACAGGAAGACAATGTTTCTACAGGGGATAGAGACAGGAAGACAATGTTTCTACAGGGGAGAGAGACAGGAAGACAATGTTCCTACAGGGGATAGAGACAGGAAGACAATGTTCCTACAGGGGATAGAGACAGGAAGACAATGTTCCTACAGGGGATAGAGACAGGAAGACAATGTTCCTACAGGGGATAGAGACAGGAAGACAATGTTCCTACAGGGGATAGAGACAGGAAGACAATGTTCCTACAGGGGAGAGAGACAGGAAGACAATGTTCCTACAGGGGGAGAGAGACAGGAAGACAATGTTCCTACAGGGGATAGAGACAGGAAGACAATGTTCCTACAAGGGATAGAGACAGGAAGACAATGTTCCTACAGGGGAGAGAGACAGGAAGACAATGTTTCTACAGGGGAGAGAGACAGGAAGACAATGTCCCTACAGGGGTGAGAGACAGGAAGACAATGTTTCTACAGGGGAGAGAGACAGGAAGACAATGTCCCGAAGGGGAGAGAGACAGGAAGACAATGTTTCTACAGGGGATAGAGACAGGAAGACAATGTTCCTACAGGGGATAGAGACAGGAAGACAATGTTCCTACAGGGGAGAGAGACAGGAAGACAATGTTCCTACAGGGGATAGAGACAGGAAGACAATGTTCCTACAGGGAGAGAGACAGGAAGACAATGTTTCTACATGGGATAGAGACAGGAAGACAATGTTCCTACAGGGGAGAGAGACAGGAAGACAATGTTCCTACAGGGGAGAGAGACAGGAAGACAATGTTCCTACAGGGGAGAGAGACAGGAAGACAATGTTTCTACAGGGGATAGAGACAGGAAGACAATGTTCCTACAGGGGGAGAGAGACAGGAAGACAATGTTCCTACAGGGGATAGAGACAGGAAGACAATGTTTCTACAGGGGATAGAGACAGGAAGACAATATTTCTACAGGGGAGAGAGACAGGAAGACAATGTTCCTACAGGGGATAGAGACAGGAAGACAATGTTCCTACAGGGGATAGAGACAGGAAGACAATGTTCCTACAGGGGATAGAGACAGGAAGACAATGTCCCGAAGGGGATAGAGACAGGAAGACAATGTTCCTACAGGGGAGAGAGACAGGAAGACAATGTTCCTACAGGGGGAGAGAGACAGGAAGACAATGTTCCTACAGGGGAGAGAGACAGGAAGACAATGTTTCTACAGGGGAGAGAGACAGGAAGACAATGTTCCTACAGGGGATAGAGACAGGAAGACAATGTTTCTACAGGGGATAGAGACAGGAAGACAATATTTCTACAGGAAGGAAGACAATGTTCCTACAGGGGATAGAGACAGGAAGACAATGTTCCTACAGGGATAGAGACAGGAAGACAATGTTCCTACAGGGGATAGAGACAGGAAGACAATGTTCCTACAGGGGATAGAGACAGGAAGACAATGTTCCTACAGGGGATAGAGACAGGAAGACAATGTTCCTACAGGGGGAGAGAGACAGGAAGACAATGTTCCTACAGGGGAGAGAGACAGGAAGACAATGTTCCTACAGGGGATAGAGACAGGAAGACAATGTTCCTACAAGGGATAGAGACAGGAAGACAATGTTCCTACAGGGGAGAGAGACAGGAAGACAATGTTTCTACAGGGGAGAGAGACAGGAAGACAATGTCCCGAAGGGGATAGAGACAGGAAGACAATGTTTCTACAGGGGAGAGAGACAGGAAGACAATGTCCCGAAGGGGAGAGAGACAGGAAGACAATGTTTCTACAGGGGATAGAGACAGGAAGACAATGTTCCTACAGGGGATAGAGACAGGAAGACAATGTTCCTACAGGGGAGAGAGACAGGAAGACAATGTTCCTACAGGGGATAGAGACAGGAAGACAATGTTCCTACAGGGGAGAGAGACAGGAAGACAATGTTTCTACAGGGGATAGAGACAGGAAGACAATGTTCCTACAGGGGAGAGAGACAGGAAGACAATGTTCCTACAGGGGAGAGAGACAGGAAGACAATGTTTCTACAGGGGATAGAGACAGGAAGACAATGTTCCTACAGGGGGAGAGAGACAGGAAGACAATGTTCCTACAGGGGATAGAGACAGGAAGACAATGTTTCTACAGGGGATAGAGACAGGAAGACAATATTTCTACAGGGGAGAGAGACAGGAAGACAATGTTCCTACAGGGGATAGAGACAGGAAGACAATGTTCCTACAGGGGATAGAGACAGGAAGACAATGTTCCTACAGGGGATAGAGACAGGAAGACAATGTCCCGAAGGGGATAGAGACAGGAAGACAATGTTCCTACAGGGGAGAGAGACAGGAAGACAATGTTCCTACAGGGGGAGAGAGACAGGAAGACAATGTTCCTACAGGGGAGAGAGACAGGAAGACAATGTTTCTACAGGGGAGAGAGACAGGAAGACAATGTCCCGAAGGGGATAGAGACAGGAAGACAATGTTTCTACAGGGGAGAGAGACAGGAAGACAATGTCCCGAAGGGGATAGAGACAGGAAGACAATGTTCCTACAGGGGATAGAGACAGGAAGACAATGTTCCTACAGGGGATAGAGACAGGAAGACAATGTTCCTACAGGGGGATAGAGACAGGAAGACAATGTTCCTACAGGGGGATAGAGACAGGAAGACAATGTTCCTACAGGGTAGAGAGACAGGAAGACAATGTTCCTACAGGGGGAGAGAGACAGGAAGACAATGTTTCTACAGGGGAGAGAGACAGGAAGACAATGTTCCGACAGGGGATAGAGACAGGAAGACAATGTTCCTACAGGGGATAGAGACAGGAAGACAATGTTCCTACAGGGGATAGAGACAGGAAGACAATGTTCCTACAGGGGGAGAGAGACAGGAAGACAATGTTCCTACAGGGGAGAGAGACAGGAAGACAATGTTCCTACAGGGGATAGAGACAGGAAGACAATGTTCCTACAAGGGATAGAGACAGGAAGACAATGTTCCTACAGGGGAGAGAGACAGGAAGACAATGTTCCTACAGGGGATAGAGACAGGAAGACAATGTTCCTACAGGGGAGAGAGACAGGAAGACAATGTTTCTACAGGGGATAGAGACAGGAAGACAATGTTCCTACAGGGGAGAGAGACAGGAAGACAATGTTCCTACAGGGGAGAGAGACAGGAAGACAATGTTCCTACAGGGGAGAGAGACAGGAAGACAATGTTCCTACAGGGGGAGAGAGACAGGAAGACAATGTTCCTACAGGGGATAGAGACAGGAAGACAATGTTTCTACAGGGGATAGAGACAGGAAGACAATATTTCTACAGGGGAGAGAGACAGGAAGACAATGTTCCTACAGGGGATAGAGACAGGAAGACAATGTTCCTACAGGGGATAGAGACAGGAAGACAATGTTCCCACAGGGGATAGAGACAGGAAGACAATGTCCCGAAGGGGATAGAGACAGGAAGACAATGTTCCTACAGGGGAGAGAGACAGGAAGACAATGTTCCTACAGGGGGAGAGAGACAGGAAGACAATGTTTCAAAAGGGGAGAGAGACAGGAAGACAATGTTCCTACAGGGGAGAGAGACAGGAAGACAATGTTCCTACAGGGGAGAGAGACAGGAAGACAATGTTCCTACAGGGGATAGAGACAGGAAGACAATGTTCCTACAGGGGGAGAGAGACAGGAAGACAATGTTCCTACAGGGGAGAGAGACAGGAAGACAATGTTCCTACAGGGGATAGAGACAGGAAGTCAATGTTCCTACAAGGGATAGAGACAGGAAGACAATGTTCCTACAGGGGAGAGAGACAGGAAGACAATGTTTCTACAGGGGAGAGAGACAGGAAGACAATGTCCCGAAGGGGATAGAGACAGGAAGACAATGTTTCTACAGGGGAGAGAGACAGGAAGACAATGTCCCGAAGGGGAGAGAGACAGGAAGACAATGTTTCTACAGGGGATAGAGACAGGAAGACAATGTTCCTACAGGGGATAGAGACAGGAAGACAATGTTCCTACAGGGGATAGAGACAGGAAGACAATGTTCCTACAGGGGATAGAGACAGGAAGACAATGTTCCTACAGGGGATAGAGACATGAAGACAATGTTCCTACAGGGGAGAAAGACAGGAAGACAATGTTTCTACAGGGGATAGAGACAGGAAGACAATGTTCCTACAGGGGAGAGAGACAGGAAGACAATGTTCCTACAGGGGAGAGAGACAGGAAGACAATGTTCCTACAGGGGAGAGAGACAGGAAGACAATGTTTCTACAGGGGATAGAGACAGGAAGACAATGTTCCTACAGGGGGAGAGAGACAGGAAGACAATGTTCCTACAGGGGATAGAGACAGGAAGACAATGTTTCTACAGGGGATAGAGACAGGAAGACAATGTTTCTACAGGGGAGAGAGACAGGAAGACAATGTCCCGAAGGGGAGAGAGACAGGAAGACAATGTTTCTACAGGGGATAGAGACAGGAAGACAATGTTCCTACAGGGGATAGAGACAGGAAGACAATGTCCCAGGGGAAGGGAGAGAGACAGGAAGACAATGTTTCTACAGTGGAGAGAGACAGGAAGACAATGTTCCTACAGGGGATAGAGACAGGAAGACAATGTTCCTACAGGGGATAGAGACAGGAAGACAATGTTCCTACAGGGGATAGAGACAGGAAGACAATGTTCCTACAGGGGATAGAGACAGGAAGACAATGTTCCTACAGGGGAGAGAGACAGGAAGACAATGTTTCTACAGGGGAGAGAGACAGGAAGACAATGTACCTACAGGGGATAGAGACAGGAAGACAATGTTCCTACAGGGGATAGAGACAGGAAGACAATGTCCCGAAGGGGATAGAGACAGGAAGACAATGTTCCTACAGGGGAGAGAGACAGGAAGACAATGTTCCTACAGGGGGAGAGAGACAGGAAGACAATGTTTCTACAGGGGAGAGAGACAGGAAGACAATGTTCCGACAGGGGATAGAGACAGGAAGACAATGTTCCGACAGGGGATAGAGACAGGAAGACAATGTTTCTACAGGGGAGAGAGACAGGAAGACAATGTTCCTACAGGGGATAGAGACAGGAAGACAATGTTCCTACAGGGGATAGAGACAGGAAGACAATGTTCCTACAGGGGATAGAGACAGGAAGACAATGTTCCTACAGGGGATAGAGACAGGAAGACAATGTTTCTACAGGGGAGAGAGACAGGAAGACAATGTTCCTACAGGGGATAGAGACAGGAAGACAATGTTCCTACAGGGGATAGAGACAGGAAGACAATGTTCCTACAGGGGGAGAGAGACAGGAAGACAATGTTCCTACAGGGGATAGAGACAGGAAGACAATGTTCCTACAAGGGATAGAGACAGGAAGACAATGTTCCTACAGGGGAGAGAGACAGGAAGACAATGTTTCTACAGGGGAGAGAGACAGGAAGACAATGTCCCGAAGGGGATAGAGACAGGAAGACAATGTTTCTACAGGGGAGAGAGACAGGAAGACAATGTCCCGAAGGGGAGAGAGACAGGAAGACAATGTTTCTACAGGGGATAGAGACAGGAAGACAATGTTCCTACAGGGGATAGAGACAGGAAGACAATGTTTCTACAGGGGATAGAGACAGGAAGACAATGTTTCTACAGGGGATAGAGACAGGAAGACAATGTTTCTACAGGGGATAGAGACAGGAAGACAATGTTTCTACAGGGGAGAGAGACAGGAAGACAATGTCCCGAAGGGGAGAGAGACAGGAAGACAATGTTTCTACAGGGGATAGAGACAGGAAGACAATGTTCCTACAGGGGATAGAGACAGGAAGACAATGTCCCGAAGGGGAGAGAGACAGGAAGACAATGTTCCTACAGGGGATAGAGACAGGAAGACAATGTTCCTACAGGGGAGAGAGACAGGAAGACAATGTTCCTACAGGGGAGAGAGACAGGAAGACAATGTTCCTACAGGGGATAGAGACAGGAAGACAATGTTCCTACAGGGGATAGAGACAGGAAGACAATGTCCCGAAGGGGATAGAGACAGGAAGACAATGTTCCTACAGGGGAGAGAGACAGGAAGACAATGTTCCTACAGGGGGAGAGAGACAGGAAGACAATGTTTCTACAGGGGAGAGAGACAGGAAGACAATGTTCCTACAAGGGAGAGAGACAGGAAGACAATGTTCCTACAGGGGAGAGAGACAGGAAGACAATGTTCCTACAGGGGATAGAGACAGGAAGACAATGTTCCTACAGGGGATAGAGACAGGAAGACAATGTTCCGACAGGGGATAGAGACAGGAAGACAATGTTCCTACAGGGGATAGAGACAGGAAGACAATGTTCCTACAGGGGGAGAGAGACAGGAAGACAATGTTCCTACAGGGGAGAGAGACAGGAAGACAATGTTCCTACAGGGGATAGAGACAGGAAGACAATGTTCCTACAAGGGATAGAGACAGGAAGACAATGTCCCGAAGGGGAGAGAGACAGGAAGACAATGTTTCTACAGGGGATAGAGACAGGAAGACAATGTTCCTACAGGGGATAGAGACAGGAAGACAATGTTCCTACAGGGGATAGAGACAGGAAGACAATGTTCCTACAGGGGAGAGAGACAGGAAGACAATGTTTCTACAGGGGATAGAGACAGGAAGACAATGTTCCTACAGGGGAGAGAGACAGGAAGACAATGTTCCTACAGGGGAGAGAGACAGGAAGACAATGTTCCTACAGGGGAGAGAGACAGGAAGACAATGTTTCTACAGGGGATAGAGACAGGAAGACAATGTTCCTACAGGGGGAGAGAGACAGGAAGACAATGTTCCTACAGGGGATAGAGACAGGAAGACAATGTTTCTACAGGGGATAGAGACAGGAAGACAATGTTTCTACAGGGGAGAGAGACAGGAAGACAATGTCCCGAAGGGGAGAGAGACAGGAAGACAATGTTTCTACAGGGGATAGAGACAGGAAGACAATGTTCCTACAGGGGATAGAGACAGGAAGACAATGTCCCGAAGGGGAGAGAGACAGGAAGACAATGTTTCTACAGTGGAGAGAGACAGGAAGACAATGTTCCTACAGGGGATAGAGACAGGAAGACAATGTTCCTATAGGGGATAGAGACAGGAAGACAATGTCCCGAAGGGGATAGAGACAGGAAGACAATGTTCCTACAGGGGAGAGAGACAGGAAGACAATGTTCCGACAGGGGATAGAGACAGGAAGACAATGTTCCTACAGGGGATAGAGACAGGAAGACAATGTTCCTACAGGGGATAGAGACAGGAAGACAATGTTCCTACAGGGGGAGAGAGACAGGAAGACAATGTTCCTACAGGGGAGAGAGACAGGAAGACAATGTTCCTACAGGGGATAGAGACAGGAAGACAATGTTCCTACAAGGGATAGAGACAGGAAGACAATGTTCCTACAGGTGAGAGAGACAGGAAGACAATGTTTCTACAGGGGAGAGAGACAGGAAGACAATGTCCCGAAGGGGATAGAGACAGGAAGACAATGTTTCTACAGGGGATAGAGACAGGAAGACAATGTCCCGAAGGGGAGAGAGACAGGAAGACAATGTTTCTACAGGGGATAGAGACAGGAAGACAATGTTCCTACAGGGGATAGAGACAGGAAGACAATGTTCCTACAGGGGATAGAGACAGGAAGACAATGTTCCTACAGGGAGAGAGACAGGAAGACAATGTTTCTACAGGGGATAGAGACAGGAAGACAATGTTCCTACAGGGGAGAGAGACAGGAAGACAATGTTCCACAGGGGAGAGAGACAGGAAGACAATGTTCCTACAGGGAGAGAGACAGGAAGACAATGTTTCTACAGGGGATAGAGACAGGAAGACAATGTTCCTACAGGGGAGAGAGACAGGAAGACAATGTTCCTACAGGGATAGAGACAGGAAGACAATGTTTCTACAGGGATAGAGACAGGAAGACAATGTTTCTACAGGGGAGAGAGACAGGAAGACAATGTCCCGAAGGGGAGAGAGACAGGAAGACAATGTTTCTACAGGGGATAGAGACAGGAAGACAATGTTCCTACAGGGGATAGAGACAGGAAGACAATGTCCTACAGGGGATAGAGACAGGAAGACAATGTTTCTACAGGGGATAGAGACAGGAAGACAATGTTCCTACAGGGGATAGAGACAGGAAGACAATATTCCTACAGGGGATAGAGACAGGAAGACAATGTTCCTACAGGGGATAGAGACAGGAAGACAATGTTCCTACAGGGATAGAGACAGGAAGACAATGTCCTACAAGGGGAGAGAGACAGGAAGACAATGTTTCTACAGGGGAGAGAGACAGGAAGACAATGTACAGGGGGAGAGAGACAGGAAGACAATGTTTCTACAGGGGAGAGAGACAGGAAGACAATGTTCCTACAGGGAGAGAGACAGGAAGACAATGTTCCGACAGGGGATAGAGACAGGAAGACAATGTTCCGACAGGGGATAGAGACAGGAAGACAATGTTCCGACAGGGGATAGAGACAGGAAGACAATGTTTCTACAGGGGAGAGACAGGAAGACAATGTTCCTACAGGGATAGAGACAGGAAGACAATGTTCCTACAGGGGATAGAGACAGGAAGACAATGTTCTACAGGGGATAGAGACAGGAAGACAATGTTTCTACAGGGGATAGAGACAGGAAGACAATGTTTCTACAGGGGATAGAGACAGGAAGACAATGTTTCTACAGGGGATAGAGACAGGAAGACAATGTTTCTACAGGGAGAGAGACAGGAAGACAATGAGAGAGACAGGAAGACAATGTTTCTACAGGGGATAGAGACAGGAAGACAATGTTCCTACAGGGGATAGAGACAGGAAGACAATGTCCCGAAGGGGAGAGAGACAGGAAGACAATGTTTCTACAGGAGAGAGACAGGAAGACAATGTTCCTACAGGGGATAGAGACAGGAAGACAATGTTCCTACAGGGGATAGAGACAGGAAGACAATGTTCCTACAGGGGATAGAGACAGGAAGACAATGTTCCTACAGGGGATAGAGACAGGAAGACAATGTTTCTACAGGGGATAGAGACAGGAAGACAATGTTTCTACAGGGGAGAGAGACAGGAAGACAATGTCCCGAAGGGGAGAGAGACAGGAAGACAATGTTTCTACAGGGGATAGAGACAGGAAGACAATGTTCCTACAGGGGATAGAGACAGGAAGACAATGTCCCGAAGGGGAGAGAGACAGGAAGACAATGTTTCTACAGTGGAGAGAGACAGGAAGACAATGTTCCTACAGGGGATAGAGACAGGAAGACAATGTTCCTACAGGGGATAGAGACAGGAAGACAATGTTCCTACAGGGGATAGAGACAGGAAGACAATGTTCCTACAGGGGATAGAGACAGGAAGACAAATGTTCCTAAAGGGAGAGAGACAGGAAGACAATGTTTCTACAGGGGATAGAGACAGGAAGACAATGTTCCTACAGGGGAGAGAGACAGGAAGACAATGTTCCTACAGGGGAGAGAGACAGGAAGACAATGTTCCTACAGGGGAGAGAGACAGGAAGACAATGTTTCTACAGGGGATAGAGACAGGAAGACAATGTTCCTACAGGGGGATAGAGACAGGAAGACAATGTTCCTACAGGGGATAGAGACAGGAAGACAATGTTCCTACAGGGGATAGAGACAGGAAGACAATGTTCCTACAGGGAGAGACAGGAAGACAATGACAGGGGAGAGAGACAAGACAATGTTTCTACAGGGGATAGAGACAGGAAGACAATGTTCCTACAGGGTAGAGAGACAGGAAGACAATGTTCCTACAGGGATAGAGACAGGAAGACAATGTTCCTACAGGGGATAGAGACAGGAAGACAATGTTCCTACAGGGGATAGAGACAGGAAGACAATGTTCTACAGGGGATAGAGACAGGAAGACAAGGGGATAGAGACAGGAAGACAATGTTCCTACAGGGGATAGAGACAGGACGACAATGTTCCTACAGGGGGATAGAGACAGGAAGACAATGTTCCTACAGGGGATAGAGACAGGAAGACAATGTTCCTACAGGGATAGAGACAGGAAGACAATGTTCCTACAGGGGATAGAGACAGGAAGACAATGTTCCTACAGGGGATAGAGACAGGAAGACAATGTTTCTACAGGGGATAGAGACAGGAAGACAATGTTCCTACAGGGGATAGAGACAGGAAGACAATGTTCCTACAGGGGATAGAGACAGGAAGACAATGTTCCTACAGGGGATAGAGACAGGAAGACAATGTTTCTACAGGGATAGAGACAGGAAGACAATGTTCCTACAGGGGATAGAGACAGGAAGACAATGTTCCTACAGGAAGACAATGTTCCTACAGGGATAGAGACAGGAAGACAATGTTCCTACAGGGGAGAGAGACAGGAAGACAATGTTCCTACAGGGGATAGAGACAGGAAGACAATGTTTCTACAGGGGAGAGAGACAGGAAGACAATGTTCCTACAAGGGATAGAGACAGGAAGACAATGTTCCTACAGGGGAGAGAGACAGGAAGACCATGTTTCTACAGTGGAGAGAGACAGGAAGACAATGTTTCTACAGGGGAGAGAGACAGGAAGACAATGTTTTTACAGTGGAGAGAGACAGGAAGACAATGTTTCTACAGGGGAGAGAGACAGGAAGACAATGTTTCTACAGTGGAGAGAGACAGGAAGACAATGTTCCTACAGGGGAGAGAGACAGGAAGACAATGTTCCTACAGGGGATAGAGACAGGAAGACAATGTTTCTACAGGGATAGAGACAGGAAGACAATGTTTCTACAGGGGATAGAGACAGGAAGACAATGTTCCTACAGGGGATAGAGACAGGAAGACAATGTTCCTACAGGGAGAGAGACAGGAAGACAATGTTCCTACAGGGGATAGAGGGATGTTCCTACAGGGAAAGAGACAGGAAGACAATGTTCCTACAGGGGATAGAGACAGGAAGACAATGTTCCTACAGGGGGAGAGAGACAGGAAGACAATGTTCCTACAGGGGATAGAGACAGGAAGACAATGTTCCTACAGGGGAGAGAGACAGGAAGACAATGTTCCTACAGGGGAGAGAGACAGGAAGACAATGTTTCTACAGTGGAGAGAGACAGGAAGACAATGTTCCTACAGGGGAGAGAGACAGGAAGACAATGTTTCTACAGGGGATAGAGACAGGAAGACAATGTTCCTACAGGGGAGAGAGACAGGAAGACAATGTTCCTACAGGGGAGAGAGACAGGAAGACAATGTTCCTACAGGGGATAGAGACAGGAAGACAATGTTCCTACAGGGGATAGAGACAGGAAGACAATGTTTCTACAGGGGAGAGAGACAGGAAGACAATGTTTCTACAGTGGAGAGAGACAGGAAGACAATGTTCCTACAGGGGATAGAGACAGGAAGACAATGTTCCTACAGGGGATAGAGACAGGAAGACAATGTTCCTACAGGGGATAGAGACAGGAAGACAATGTTCCTACAGGGGATAGAGACAGGAAGACAATGTTTCTACAGGGGATAGAGACAGGAAGACAATGTTTCTACAGGGGATAGAGACAGGAAGACAATGTTTCTACAGGGGAGAGAGACAGGAAGACAATGTCCCGAAGGGGAGAGAGACAGGAAGACAATGTTTCTACAGGGGATAGAGACAGGAAGACAATGTTCCTACAGGGGATAGAGACAGGAAGACAATGTCCCGAAGGGGAGAGAGACAGGAAGACAATGTTTCTACAGTGGAGAGAGACAGGAAGACAATGTTCCTACAGGGGATAGAGACAGGAAGACAATGTTCCTACAGGGGATAGAGACAGGAAGACAATGTTCCTACAGGGGATAGAGACAGGAAGACAATGTTCCTACAGGGGATAGAGACAGGAAGACAATGTTTCTACAGGGGAGAGAGACAGGAAGACAATGTTTCTAAGGGAGAGAGACAGGAAGACAATGTAGAGACAGGAAGACAATGTTTCTACAGGGGATAGAGACAGGAAGACAATGTTCCTACAGGGGAGAGACAGGAAGACAATAAGGGGGAGAGACAGGAAGACAATGTTTCTACAGTGGAGAGAGACAGGAAGACAATGGGATAGAGACAGGAAGACAATGTTCCTACAGGGGATAGAGACAGGAAGACAATGTTCCTACAGGGGATAGAGACAGGAAGACAATGTTCCTACAGGGGATAGAGACAGGAAGACAATGTTTCTACAGGGGGATAGAGACAGGAAGACAATGTTTCTACAGGGGATAGAGACAGGAAGACAATGTTCCTACAGGGGAGAGAGACAGGAAGACAATGTTCCTACAGGGGAGAGAGACAGGAAGACAATGTTTCTACAGGGGAGAGAGACAGGAAGACAATGTTCCTACAGGGGATAGAGACAGGAAGACAATGTTCCTACAGGGGATAGAGACAGGAAGACAATGTTCCTACAGGGATAGAGACAGGAAGACAATGTTCCTACAGGGGATAGAGACAGGAAGACAATGTTCCTACAGGGAGAGAGAGGAAGACAATGAGAGAGACAGGAAGACAATGTTTCTACAGGGGATAGAGACAGGAAGACAATGTTCCTACAGGGAGAGAGACAGGAAGACAATGTTCCTACAGGGGATAGAGACAGGAAGACAATGTTCCTACAGGGGATAGAGACAGGAAGACAATGTTCCTACAGGGGATAGAGACAGGAAGACAATGTTTCTACAGGGGATAGAGACAGGAAGACAATGTTCCTACAGGGGATAGAGACAGGACGACAATGTTCCACAGGGGATAGAGACAGGAAGACAATGTTCCTACAGGGGATAGAGACAGGAAGACAATGTTCCTACAGGGGATAGAGACAGGAAGACAATGTTCCTACAGGGGATAGAGACAGGAAGACAATGTTCCTACAGGGATAGAGACAGGAAGACAATGTTTCTACAGGGGATAGAGACAGGAAGACAATGTTCCTACAGGGGATAGAGACAGGAAGACAATGTTCCTACAGGGGATAGAGACAGGAAGACAATGTTCCTACAGGGGATAGAGACAGGAAGACAATGTTTCTACAGGGGATAGAGACAGGAAGACAATGTTCCTACAGGGGATAGAGACAGGAAGACAATGTTCCTACAGGGGATAGAGACAGGAAGACAATGTTCCTACAGGGGATAGAGACAGGAAGACAATGTTCCTACAGGGGAGAGAGACAGGAAGACAATGTTCCTACAGGGGATAGAGACAGGAAGACAATGTTTCTACAGGGGAGAGAGACAGGAAGACAATGTTCCTACAAGGGATAGAGACAGGAAGACAATGTTCCTACAGGGGAGAGAGACAGGAAGACCATGTTTCTACAGTGGAGAGAGACAGGAAGACAATGTTTCTACAGGGGAGAGAGACAGGAAGACAATGTTTTTACAGTGGAGAGAGACAGGAAGACAATGTTTCTACAGGGGAGAGAGACAGGAAGACAATGTTTCTACAGTGGAGAGAGACAGGAAGACAATGTTCCTACAGGGGAGAGAGACAGGAAGACAATGTTCCTACAGGGGATAGAGACAGGAAGACAATGTTTCTACAGGGAGAGAGACAGGAAGACAATGTTTCTACAGGGGATAGAGACAGGAAGACAATGTTCCTACAGGGGATAGAGACAGGAAGACAATGTTCCTACAGGGGAGAGAGACAGGAAGACAATGTTCCTACAGGGGATAGAGACAGGAAGACAATGTTCCTACAGGGGAAAGAGACAGGAAGACAATGTTCCTACAGGGGATAGAGACAGGAAGACAATGTTCCTACAGGGGGAGAGAGACAGGAAGACAATGTTCCTACAGGGGATAGAGACAGGAAGACAATGTTCCTACAGGGGAGAGAGACAGGAAGACAATGTTCCTACAGGGGAGAGAGACAGGAAGACAATGTTTCTACAGTGGAGAGAGACAGGAAGACAATGTTCCTACAGGGGAGAGAGACAGGAAGACAATGTTTCTACAGGGGATAGAGACAGGAAGACAATGTTCCTACAGGGGAGAGAGACAGGAAGACAATGTTCCTACAGGGGAGAGAGACAGGAAGACAATGTTCCTACAGGGATAGAGACAGGAAGACAATGTTCCTACAGGGATAGAGACAGGAAGACAATGTTTCTACAGGGGAGAGAGACAGGAAGACAATGTTTCTACAGTGGAGAGAGACAGGAAGACAATGTTCCTACAGGGGATAGAGACAGGAAGACAATGTTCCTACAGGGATAGAGACAGGAAGACAATGTTCCTACAGGGGATAGAGACAGGAAGACAATGTTCCTACAGGGATAGAGACAGGAAGACAATGTTCCTACAGGGGATAGAGACAGGAAGACAATGTTCCTACAGGGGATAGAGACAGGAAGACAATGTTCCTACAGGGATAGAGACAGAAAGACAATGTTCCTACAGGGTAGAGAGACAGGAAGACAGTGTTCCTACAGGGGAGAGAGACAGGAAGACAATGTTCCTACAGGGTAGAGAGACAGGAAGACAATGTTCCTACAGGGGATAGAGACAGGAAGACAATGTTCCTACAGGGGATAGAGACAGGAAGACAATGTTCCTACAGGGATAGAGACAGGAAGACAATGTTTCTACAGGGGATAGAGACAGGAAGACAATGTTCCTACAGGGGATAGAGACAGGAAGACAATGTTCCTACAGGGGATAGAGACAGGAAGACAATGTTCCTACAGGGGATAGAGACAGGAAGACAATGTTCCTACAGGGGATAGAGACAGGAAGACAATGTTCCTACAGGGGATAGAGACAGGAAGACAATGTTCCTACAGGGGATAGAGACAGGAAGACAATGTTCCTACAGGGGATAGAGACAGGAAGACAATGTTTCTACAGGGGATAGAGACAGGAAGACAATGTTCCTACAGGGGATAGAGACAGGAAGACAATGTTCCTACAGGGGATAGAGACAG
Source organism: Oncorhynchus nerka (assembly GCF_034236695.1). Classification (NCBI taxonomy): domain Eukaryota; kingdom Metazoa; phylum Chordata; class Actinopteri; order Salmoniformes; family Salmonidae; genus Oncorhynchus; species Oncorhynchus nerka. Next base: position 22,232,870 of record NC_088408.1, read on the forward strand.
GAAGACAATGTTTCTACAGGGGAGAGAGACAGGAAGACAATGTTTCTACAGTGGAGAGAGACAGGAAGACAATGTTCCTACAGGGGATAGAGACAGGAAGACAATGTTCCTACAGGGATAGAGACAGGAAGACAATGTTCCTACAGGGATAGAGACAGGAAGACAATGTTCCTACAGGGGATAGAGACAGGAAGACAATGTTCCTACAGGGGATAGAGACAGGAAGACAATGTTCCTACAGGGGATAGAGACAGGAAGACAATGTTCCTACAGGGGATAGAGACAGAAAGACAATGTTCCTACAGGGTAGAGAGACAGGAAGACAGTGTTCCTACAGGGAGAGAGACAGGAAGACAATGTTCCTACAGGGTAGAGACAGGAAGACAATGTTCCTACAGGGGATAGAGACAGGAAGACAATGTTCCTACAGGGGATAGAGACAGGAAGACAATGTTCCTACAGGGATAGAGACAGGAAGACAATGTTTCTACAGGGATAGAGACAGGAAGACAATGTTCCTACAGGGGATAGAGACAGGAAGACAATGTTCCTACAGGGGATAGAGACAGGAAGACAATGTTCCTACAGGGGATAGAGACAGGAAGACAATGTTCCTACAGGGGATAGAGACAGGAAGACAATGTTCCTACAGGGGATAGAGACAGGAAGACAATGTTCCTACAGGGGGAGAGAGACAGGAAGACAATGTTCCTACAGGGGAGAGAGACAGGAAGACAATGTTCCTACAGGGGATAGAGACAGGAAGACAATGTTCCTACAGGGGATAGAGACAGGAAGACAATGTTCCTACAGGGGAGAGAGACAGGAAGACAATGTTCCTACAGGGGAGAGAGACAGGAAGACAATGTTTCTACAGTGGAGAGAGACAGGAAGACAATGTTCCTACAGGGGAGAGAGACAGGAAGACAATGTTTCTACAGGGGATAGAGACAGGAAGACAATGTTCCTACAGGGGAGAGAGACAGGAAGACAATGTTCCTACAGGGGAGAGAGACAGGAAGACAATGTTCCTACAGGGGATAGAGACAGGAAGACAATGTTCCTACAGGGGATAGAGACAGGAAGACAATGTTTCTACAGGGGAGAGAGACAGGAAGACAATGTTTCTACAGTGGAGAGAGACAGGAAGACAATGTTCCTACAGGGGATAGAGACAGGAAGACAATGTTCCTACAGGGGATAGAGACAGGAAGACAATGTTCCTACAGGGGATAGAGACAGGAAGACAATGTTCCTACAGGGGATAGAGACAGGAAGACAATGTTCCTACAGGGGATAGAGACAGGAAGACAATGTTCCTACAGGGGATAGAGACAGGAAGACAATGTTCCTACAGGGGATAGAGACAGAAAGACAATGTTCCTACAGGGTAGAGAGACAGGAAGACAGTGCTCCTACAGGGGAGAGAGACAGGAAGACAATGTTCCTACAGGGTAGAGAGACAGGAAGACAATGTTCCTACAGGGGATAGAGACAGGAAGACAATGTTCCTACAGGGGATAGAGACAGGAAGACAATGTTCCTACAGGGGATAGAGACAGGAAGACAATGTTTCTACAGGGGATAGAGACAGGAAGACAATGTTCCTACAGGGGATAGAGACAGGAAGACAATGTTCCTACAGGGGATAGAGACAGGAAGACAATGTTCCTACAGGGGATAGAGACAGGAAGACAATGTTCCTACAGGGGATAGAGACAGGAAGACAATGTTCCTACAGGGGATAGAGACAGGAAGACAATGTTCCTACAGGGGGAGAGAGACAGGAAGACAATGTTCCTACAGGGGAGAGAGACAGGAAGACAATGTTCCTACAGGGGATAGAGACAGGAAGACAATGTTCCTACAGGGGATAGAGACAGGAAGACAATGTTCCTACAGGGGATAGAGACAGGAAGACAATGTTTCTACAGGGGATAGAGACAGGAAGACAATGTTCCTACAGGGGATAGAGACAGGAAGACAATGTTCCTACAGGGGATAGAGACAGGAAGACAATGTTCCTACAGGGGATAGAGACAGGAAGACAATGTTCCTACAGGGGAGAGAGACAGGAAGACAATGTTCCTACAGGGGATAGAGACAGGAAGACAATGTTTCTACAGGGAGAGAGACAGGAAGACAATGTTCCTACAGGGAGAGAGACAGGAAGACAATGTTCCTACAGGGAGAGAGACAGGAAGACAATGTTTCTACAGGGGAGAGAGACAGGAAGACAATGTTTCTACAGGGGAGAGAGACAGGAAGACAATGTTTTTACAGGGGAGAGAGACAGGAAGACAATGTTTCTACAGTGGAGAGAGAGACAGGAAGACAATGAGTGGAGAGAGACAGGAAGACAATGTTCCTACAGGGAGAGAGACAGGAAGACAATGTTCCTACAGGGGAGAGAGACAGGAAGACAATGTTCCTACAGGGGATAGAGACAGGAAGACAATGTTCCTACAGGGGATAGAGACAGGAAGACAATGTTCCTACAGGGGATAGAGACAGGAAGACAATGTTCCTACAGGGGATAGAGACAGGAAGACAATGTTCCTACAGGGGATAGAGACAGGAAGACAATGTTCCTACAGGGGATAGAGACAGGAAGACAATGTTCCTACAGGGGATAGAGACAGGAAGACAATGTTCCTACAGGGGATAGAGACAGGAAGACAATGTTCCTACAGGGAGAGAGACAGGAAGACAATGTTCCTACAGGGGAGAGAGACAGGAAGACAATGTTTCTACAGGGGATAGAGACAGGAAGACAATGTTCCTACAGGGAGAGAGACAGGAAGACAATGTTCCTACAGGGGAGAGAGACAGGAAGACAATGTTCTACAGGGGATAGAGACAGGAAGACAATGTTCCTACAGGGGATAGAGACAGGAAGACAATGTTCCTACAGGGGAGAGAGACAGGAAGACAATGTTTCTACAGTGGAGAGAGACAGGAAGACAATGTTCCTACAGGGGATAGAGACAGGAAGACAATGTTCCTACAGGGGATAGAGACAGGAAGACAATGTTCCTACAGGGGATAGAGACAGGAAGACAATGTTCCTACAGGGGATAGAGACAGGAAGACAATGTTCCTACAGGGGATAGAGACAGGAAGACAATGTTCCTAGAGACAGGAAGACAAGGGGATAGAGACAGGAAGACAATGTTCCTACAGGAGATAGAGACAGGAAGACAATGTTCCTACAGGGGATAGAGACAGAAAGACAATGTTCCTACAGGGTAGAGAGACAGGAAGACAGTGTTCCTACAGGGGAGAGAGACAGGAAGACAATGTTCCTACAGGGTAGAGAGACAGGAAGACAGTGTTCCTACAGGGGAGAGAGACAGGAAGACAATGTTTCTACAGGGGTGAGAGACAGGAAGACAATGTTTCTACAGGGGTGAGAGACAGGAAGACGGATACAAAAAGGCTTCGGAAGTTTGTCATTTCCACTTTGAAATTTCAGACTTGATTTTCAATGTTAATTAGTATGTGAAGTGTGTGTGTGTGTGTGTGTGTGTGTGTGTGTGTGTGTGTGTGTGTGTGTGTGTGTGTGTGTGTGTGTGTGTGTGCACTTATGCAGTGTGTGTGTTAAACTCTCCCAGTGAGGATACTTGATAACATTCTATTGTACTGCATAAACTACCTAGGCTATACCATTGATTCTCTCTCCCACATCCACTTCTCCAGCTAGTTACCTCACTGAAACATACTGCAAGAAGGAACATGAAGTAACATAAAGTAAAGGTTAAGGATGCTATAAGTGTTGAAGTGGGAGATATCTTAACTATCTCTTGCAGCCTGTGTCCCAATAACATAGAGTATATCGACTTCATAATGTACTTATTCATCGAATACAGTGTTTCCCAAATAGTGAGTTTAGACCACTAAGTCTGCTGTGTCTGTCTGTCGGGACCTACTTGTTTTTTAATAAAATAACTCACTGTCTGTTCCCAGGTTTGTCCAGGTTTTCCAGCATGTTTGGGAAGAAGAAAAAGAGGCTGGAGATTTCAGCTCCATCTAACTTCGAGCACCGGGTCCACACGGGTTTCGATGCGCGGGAGCAGAAGTTCACTGGCCTGCCCCAGCAATGGCAGAGTCTCCTAGCAGACACAGCCAACAGGCCGAAGCCCATGGTAGACCCCTCCTATATCACGCCCATACAGCTGGCTCCTATGAAGGTAGACAAACGGTGCTACTCTGTCTGTCTCTATTCTCTCATTTATGTCTCTTTCCTTCTTTCTTTCCCTCGGATTCTCTCTCTCTTCATCTCCCTTTTTAATCCCCTTTCTTATATTATATTTTACTTAATGGGTTGTGAAATCTGTTGTGAAATGTAATGCTTTTAATTGTATAGAACTGTCTTAATTTTGCTGGACCCCAGGAAGAGTAGCTGCTGACTTTGTAGCAGCTAATGGGGATCCATAATAAATACTTTTCCTTTCTCCTTCTCACTCCCTCTCCATCTCTCCCTCCCTCCCTCCCTCCCTCCCTCCCTCCCTCCCTCCCTCCCTCCCTCCCTATACACACCGGGTGTCCTTGAGCACCAGTCTGGCTCCATTCACATGTTATGAGCTGATATGTTGTCTTTATGTGAAGGGAAGATGGGCAATTCTTCTACGTGGTAGATGTAACATAGTAAATGTAAATCCGGGATGCTATGATATGTTATGTTTCGAATGGTATATATTCATTTTTGGAGGTCCATCATCCATTTTGTATGATATGTTATGAATTGCAATTCGTACATTATGTTACGTTATGTTTGTTGTGGCTAATGTTAAGTAGGTGGCTAATGTTAGCTAGGCTAGGGGTTAGAGTTCGGGTTAAGGTTAAGGTTAGAGTTTTGAGTTAGGTAAAAGGGTTAAGGTTAGGGTTAGCTAACATGCTAAGTAGTGGCAAAGTAGCTAAAAAGTAGTAAGCCATTGCAAAGTTGCTAATGACCTAATTAAATGCTAGACGTTCGCGTTATATGCCAACCCATCCACCCCGACCAACTACCCTACTTTAGATTTTGCCTTAAGTAACCTTCTGTCCTATGTAACCATACCGAAATAACATATCATACTAATTTAAGTGTACCCGGGTGTACGTTTACTATGTTACGTCTAGTCTATGAGACCAGGCTGTTCCACAACATGTACACGCTTCCTCAAGGCTCTAAGAAGCCATATACCTCGTTAAAAGATATAGACCTTGAACTTCTGATAGTACCTGAGCTCTCCAGAAATACTAATCTATTCACAGGTTGATTGTTATATTCTTCAATGTTCCATTATTGATCCTGGGAGTGTCTGATACCTCCAGTCACTTACATACCTTTAATTCAGCCAGTTGCACAATTAACTGTTTACAATCGACCTATTATAACTGACTTACCAACCAACGCCTAAGGGGATGATTGGATGGCCATGAAAGACTAAGGTATTTTTGGCCATGCTGATTGGCTAGTGGTGAGCTCGTTGCCAAATGTGCAGATAACAAAAATCGAAGGTACCTTTGGACAAACTGATTGGCTAGTGGCAAGCTTATTACCAAACGTGCAGATAACAAAAGTGCTGCCGTAACTAGTAATTGTTAAGAGAAATTCAATATCCTATCATTTTTCTTGACAAAACAAATCGGATGCAATCTCTTTGCAGATGACAGTGTAAAGTGAATTGCCCATGTTTCCTCCTCTGTGACTGTGTTCTGCCTTGTCCCTGAATGTTCCTATGCTGTGTTGTGCTTCAATGACTCATTTATATGCTAGTTTATTCAATAGGGCCAGATACAATTAATACACAGGCAAATTGACTCCTCAACAGTCAGAAGCATTTCACCATCGTGCTTTAGCCTATGCTAGTGTACAGTAGCAGTCCCTGAAGTTGTAATGCCTGTTTATAACACTACTCCTTTAGGAAGCATCAGAGGGGTTTCTGAAGGGATTTTGTTTAGTGTGTGGCTGCTAGCTGTTGTAAATAGGTGTCCTAGACCTATTGGTCCAGCCTGTGGTAGTGGTAGTGTCAGTGTAGCCATTCTACTCTTCTCCTGCTCCGTCTGTGGAGTCCCACTCATACTGCATGTTTGGCCCCCCGGCCCACCGCCCCCCCGGTTCTCAGCCCCCCGGCCCACCGGCCCTCAGCCCCTGGCCCTCAGCCCCGGCCCCGGCGGCTCGGCCCCCGGCCCACCGGCCCTCAGCCCCCTGGCCCTCAGCCCCCGGCCCCCCGGCCCTCGGCCCCCGGCCCCGGCTCTCAGCCCCCGGACCACCGGCCCACCGGCCTCAGGCCCCCGGCCCCCGGCCCCCGGCTCTCAGCCCCCGGCCCTCAGCCCTCCGGCCCCCGGCCCTCAGCCCTCACACCCTGTGCTCTGTGTCTCTACACCTGCTTGCACTTTTATTTATTGTCATTCTTTGCTGTACAATAAACTGACATAAGCCAACGACACACACAACACGGACATACACTTTATCGTTTCAGCAACTGTTTTGATAGTTAATAATCAAACTGAATAGCTGGTACTGATAAAATAATCGATAAAGAATTGTCGTTCATTGTCAACAACAGTGCAAATAATCCTCGAAGCTAAGCACTTAGTCAGAAGAGGCCTTAACGACAGTTTAATATAAATATTCTCATAGCAGTAGACCATCATCTTAGATAAATTAATAAGCAGCATACGTAGCCTGCTTAGCCTCACTGCTTCTAAACTTACCGGTCTTGAAATGGTCCGTATTTGGCAGTGTTGCATTGCATTGCATTGCATGGCTACATTTGTAGCAGTAGCTTATTCAAAGAGATGGTTATTATCTTCAGCATTATCCGCTATGCTACGCTAGTCTATGAGGAGCCACTGGCATTTGGGAGAATAGGAGCGAGAGGACATGCCATCACAGGATATGACATCAGAAATATATTTAAATACTTCCTGTCTAACCTCAATTGACATTCTACATCAAACTTAAAAAAGGTTTTAGACATCTGCAGCAAATACACAAAAACACTTTTTTTTGTAAAACTTGATCTTTCTAGAACAGCACTGTTGCCATTGGAGATATCTCTGAAGAGGGGAAACAAGACTTTAATTCTGTTGCTCTCTTCACAGACATCTCCCAAGAAAATCCGGTCGGCCGAAACACCCTTGCGAAAAGTATGACTTCTACTACCCTTCACTTCCCTTTTCTTGTTTTCCTTTTTTTGGTCACATACAGTCACAACCACACACCGCTGGTCTTCTTTAACTACATCTCTCCAAAACTACCTGTCCACATGCACACTTCCTGTCCTCAAGTGGAAGTAGTGTGTTTAGGTGGCTGGGAGGGGAGGGGGGGCATAGTACATATTACATATTTTATCTCTCATATGCATGACCCCGAAAAGTGGCAATTCTGTATAGGTAGCGGAATGCTGTTCATTTTCTTTTTATTGACTATTTTTTTTCCAAGATGTGCCAGCGTTGATGTGGATATATGGGTGTGAAGTGCATGCTCCCATGGCCTGCTATAAAGAGCAGATTTGTGTAAAAAGAATAGAATTTTAAATCATTTCAAATACTGCATCTGTGCTTGATTGAGCTTGTCTGTTGCCATGGAACCACTAGAAGAAAAGCCTTGAAAGTGTAAAACTCGCCCACCTGGCCCTCCAGGCAGGGCAAAGCAAATGCTAAAAATATTTGAAAGATTTCAAATGGTATTTGAACCCAGGACTGACACAGAGCCAGTAGAAAAATAGGTCATAAGGGTTTGCATGTTTTTCAGAACACTCCCTGCCCTACCACATCAACCAACAACTAACTAACCAACTGGCCTGAGCCAGTTCCATTACTCACTCCAGCTCACATACACACAAACACGCACACAGGCACACACTGCAGCTTTCTCTCCACATAAATGAATGACATATGATGTGCGGTTTCTGTGTTGTGAAGGCACAATAAGGCATAATTATGTTTTCCCATTTCAAGAAGAACAGTAGGTAGCCTAGCGGTTAGAGCGTTGTAACCGAAAGGTTGCTGTTTTGAATACCTGAGCCAACAAGGTGAAACCAGATTAACCTCCTGGTAACCTAACCAGGTAAAACTCCAGACCTTATCAGGTATAACGTGTTTTGAATACCTGAGCCAACAAGGTGAAACCAGATTAACCTCCTGGTAACCTAACCAGGTAAAACTCCAGACCTTATCAGGTATAACGTGGTTCATCTGTTGTAAAAAGGTGTAATATGGGCTACGATGGACCAGCGTTTTTCTCATCAGATCACATGGTTAATAAGAACGAATAGAAATGCTCGTGGCCTTGGGGTGGATGGAAACCCTGCCAAACTGCAGCAACTTTCTACTTGTTCACATGAATGACATTTTAAAGAACGACTAGAGGTGTTTCCTATACAAAGACACAGAGAAAGTGTGTCTTTGTTGGACAATAAAACTCACAGGTCTGAGCTTGCTTTATGCTACTGTAGGACTAATAAAACATGACCTCACAGTCTATGTCAGCTATTGTGTTTATTGATTCCTTCCAGTTAATACGTTTGGATTGAAAACGTCTAGGTAGCCTAGTCAGCCCAGGTTTGAATAGAAACCACATTTGATCCCATTCACATTTAGTCAGAAACGAACGGGCTATAAATACAGTACACAAGGTTAGAGCTTCGTTTAGCCTGGCCAGAGGGCAGGGCGCATAGTAGGCTAACCTATGCAGCTGTTGTTAGTAGCCCACAGTTGATCAGACAGCATGTCAGATCTCTAGTGTTTAGGTGTATAGGCTGCTACATTTATGGAAGAGTTTTGGCTTGTCTCTGTTGGGAGTGATGGGTTATCACGCTTGCTAAATAAATACCAGCAACCTGGTCTCAGAGCATTTCATATTATTCTGTACTTCCATTTAGTATATGTTACGTTTTGTATGGTATGTATTAATTTGTGGATGTCCATCACCCATTTTGTATAATATGTTAGGAATAATAATTCATATTATATGTTATGAATTTCTAATATATACAATATGTAACGAATTAGCAAAACGTGTGATATGTTACAAATTCTAGCTAGGTGGCTAACTTTAGCTAGCACGCTAATGTTAGCTAGCACACTAGGCTAGGGGTTAGGGTTAGGGGTTAGTGTTAAGGTTAGGGTTAAGTTTAGGAGTTGGCTTAGGGTTAAGGTTAAGGTTAGGGTTAACTAAAAGGGTTAAGGTTAGGGTTAGGGGTGGGTTAGCTAACATACTAAGTAGTTGCAAACTAGCTAAAAAGTAGTAAGTAATTATCAAGTCTATTATAATTAGCAGTGGTGGAAAAAGTACCCAATTGTCATACTTGAGTAAAAGTAAAGATACCTAAATAGAAAAAGTAAAAGTGAAAGTCAGCCAGTAAAATACTACTTATTTGTTTTTAAATATACTTTAGTATCAAAAGTAAATGTAATTGCTAAAATAAGAAATTGTGCCAGTTGTCAAATCATGAGGCAAATCGGTCTAAAAACCAGCACTGTGCCCCTCTTTTTAAGGCTTTGCATCAAAATATATTTAAAACTGAATCAGTGGTGTGACGCTACACCTGATTGAAAAGGGCTGTGGCAAATGTCGCCTCGCCACATGTTTTCCAGAAGACCTGGTGTGTGTGTGTGTATGTGTGTGTGGCTGAGTTACAGGGTGGGCTGTGCTATATGTATCCTCTCTGTGATGGCCTGATGTCCCCTCTGATGTCCCTCTCCCCTGGTCGTAATGACACATGACTGATGCTAGTCTACGCCTGGCTGGCAGGCTCCCCCAGCACTGTGTCTAGCTGTGTGTGTGTGTGTCTTCTGCCTGGCAGTCTCCTAGTGCTGTCTCATTAAAGGGATACAGAGTAAAAGGTCAATGTGACGTTTGTGTGTGTATGTGTATGTGTGTGTGTGTGTGTGTGTGTGTGTGTGTGTGTGTGTACCGTCCTCTGTCTGCCAGTCTCCTAGAGTAAAGGGACATAGAGTAAAAGGTCAATGTGACGTTTGAGTGTGTGTATGTGTGTGTGTGTGTGTGCGTGTGCGTGTGCGTGTGTGCACGCGCGCGTGTGTGTGTGTAGGGTTAGGGAGGTCATTGATGCTGAAATAACTCCCATCATCACCCTCTGGCTGGCACTCATAGTTTATTCATTCTCTCCCCTTCCCTCTCCTCCATCCCTTTTCTTCCTTCATCCGTTCCTCTCCTTGCTCCCTTACTTTCCTTCTTCCCCTCTCCCCTACCCCCTCTACATCCATCCTCTCCTCTTCTCTAGAAGGTTTGGATCTGTATGCATGCACCCTCTCCCCTCTCCCAGGTGGAAATGCTCCATATCTCTAAAAGGAGAAGCACTTCTTTGGTTATTTATTCTTTCCCCCTCCTCCTTCAACCCCCATCCCCAATACATTACATTGGAGCCCAGAAGTAGGCTAACGCTAAGCGCTAACAGCATTTCCATGTTTAAAACATCTCTGTGGAGAGAGAGAGAGAGAAAGAGAGAGAGAAAGAGAGAGAGAGAGAGAGAGAGAGAGAGAGAGAGAGAGAGAGAGAGAGATGGCTTTGGGTTACAGCTAACAGAGCGCTAGCCAGGCTGGGGTTGGGTTGTCGGTGGTGGTGAGATGTTTTTTATTCTTGAGCCCACCACCAACCCCTGTCTTCAGAGGACTGTTTTATTACAATGCTTCGTAATATTAAGGTCAGTCATTTTTTTGTATTATACATATTTTTCAATGTTTTTATTCTATTTGACCACAAACTGTACTGCGGCAGTGAAAGGGTTAATATTGGTGTGTGGATCATGTAGCTTTACACCCTCATGGTGTCAGATCCTGTCTGTTAGCTTTATACCCTCATGATACCAGATCCTGTCTGTTAGCTTTATACCCTCATGATACCAGATCCTGTCTGTTAGCTTTAAACCCTCATGATACCAGATCCTGTCTGTTAGCTTTATACCCTCATGATACCAGATCCTGTCTGTTAGCTTTACACCCTCATGATACCAGATCCTGTCTGTTAGCTTTATACCCTCATGATACCAGATCCTGTCTGTTAGCTTTAAACCCTCATGATACCAGATCCTGTCTGTTAGCTTTATACCCTCATGATACCAGATCCTGTATGTTAGCTTTACACCCTCATGATACCAGATCCTGTCTGTTAGCTTTACACCCTCATGATACCAGATCTTGTCTGTTAGCTTTATACCCTCATGATACCAGATCCTGTCTGTTAGCTTTATACCCTCATGATACCAGATCCTGTCTGTTAGCTTTATACCCTCATGATACCAGATCTTGTCTGTTATAGCTTTATACCCTCATGATACCAGATCCTGTCTGTTAGCTTTATACCCTCATGATACCAGATCCTGTCTGTAAGCTTTATACCCTCATGATACCAGATCTTGTCTGTTAGCTTTATACCCTCATGATACCAGATCCTGTCTGTTAGCTTTATACCCTCATGATACCAGATCCTGTCTGTTAGCTTTATACCCTCATGATACCAGATCCTGTCTGTTAGCTTTACACCCTCATGATACCAGATCCTGTCTGTTAGCTTTACACCCTCATGGTGTCAGATCCTGTCTGTTAGCTTTATACCCTCATGATACCAGATCCTGTCTGTTAGCTTTATATCCTAATGGTGCCCGTCCCTGTCTGTTAGCTTTACACCCTCATGATACCAGATCCTGTCTGTTAGCTTTATACCCTCATGATACCAGATCCTCTCTGTAAGCTTTACACCCTCATGATACCAGATCCTGTCTGTTAGCTTTAAACCCTCATGATACCAGATCCTGTCTGTTAGCTTTACACCCTCATGATACCAGATCCTGTCTGTTAGCTTTAAACCCTCATGATACCAGATCCTGTCTGTTAGCTTTAAACCCTCATGATACCAGATCCTGTCTGTTAGCTTTAAACCCTCATGATACCAGATCCTGTCTGTTAGCTTTAAACCCTCATGATACCAGATCCTGTCTGTTAGCTTTAAACCCTCATGATACCAGATCCTGTCTGTTAGCTTTAAACCCTCATGATACCAGATCCTGTCTGTTAGCTTTAAACCCTCATGATACCAGATCATGTCTGTTAGCTTTAAACCCTCATGATACCAGATCCTGTCTGTTAGCTTTAAACCCTCATGATACCAGATCCTGTCTGATACCAGATCATGTCTTTACTTTAAACCCTCATGATACCAGATCCTGTCTGTTAGCTTTATATCCTCATGATACCAGATCCTGTCTGTTAGCTTTACACCATCATGATGTAAGATCCTGTCTGTTAGCTTTATATCCTAATGGTGCCCGTCCCTGTCTGTTAGCTTTACACCCTCATGATACCAGATCCTGTCTGTTGGCTTTACACCCTCATGATACCAGATCCTGTCTGTTAGCTTTAAACCCTCATGATACCAGATCCTGTCTGTTAGCTTTAAACCCTCATGATACCAGATCCTGTCTGTTGGCTTTAAACCCTCATGATACCAGATCCTGTCTGTTAGCTTTACACCATCATGATGTAAGATCCTGTCTGTTAGCTTTATATCCTAATGGTGCCCGTCCCTGTCTGTTAGCTTTACACCCTCATGATACCAGATCCTGTCTGTTAGCTTTACACCCTCATGATACCAGATCCTGTCTGTTAGCTTTAAACATTCATGATGTAAGATCCTGTCTGTTAGCTTTAAACCCTCATGATACCAGATCCTGTCTGTTAGCTTTACACCCTCATGATACCAGATCCTGTCTGTTAGCTTTAAACATTCATGATGTAAGATCCTGTCTGTTAGCTTTAAACCCTCATGATACCAGATCCACAAGGAATATGCTATAGACTTAGCAAGAGCAGATCAATAGGTCATTGTGTGTGAACAACTGGTGCACTGAGAACAGTAGGATCCAGTGAAGACGTCTAGCGCATTGAGAAGTGTGTGTATAGTAATAATACTACTAATACTGGGAGAGACTGTGGGGTAGCTACTGTGGGGTAGCTACTGTGGTGTAGCTACTGTGGTGTAGCTACTGTGGTGTAGATACTGTGGTGTAGCTACTGTGGTGTAGATACTGTGGTGTACCTACTGTGGTGTAGCTAATGTGGTGTAGCTACTGTGATGTACCTACTGTGGTGTAGCTACTGTGGTGTAGATACTGTGGTGTACCTACTGTGGTGTAGATACTGTGGTGTACCTACTGTGGTGTAGCTACTGTGGTGTAGATACTGTGGTGTAGATACTGTGGTGTATATACTGTGGTGTACCTACTGTGGTGTAGATACTGTGGTGTACCTACTGTGGTGTACCTACTGTGGTGTACCTACTGAAATGTAGCTACTGTGGTGTAGCTACTGTGGGGTAGCTAGTGTGGTGTAGCTACTGTGGTGTAGCTACTGTGGTGTAGATACTGTGGTGTACCTACTGTGGTGTAGCTACTGTGGTGTAGCTACTGTGGTGGGTCAGTGACAGCTGGATATCACTGCAACGGGCCACCCCTTGGCATGTGACGGAGGAAACAAGATCTGGATAGGGGCTGTGTGTGTTTGCGTGTGTGTGTATGTGTGGGGAGTGCTGGGTTCCAGGAGTTGCAGCTGGGTAGAGAGAGTTATGGTGTTGTTGGATGGGGGTTTGCGGGTGGGTATAGGGGGGCCTGGAGCCTGGGCACAGACGAGAGAAAGCAGCAGGTGGGAGAAAGCGTTAGCTGAGCCAGAAGAGAGACGGGGACTACCAGTGTCAGAGAGAGAGCGAGAGAGCAAGAGAGCGAGAGAGAGAGAGAGAGAGAGAGCTACAGCACTGGAGACCAACAGGGAAACGATTCATACCATCTCACAGGTGGAGTATTATGGCTGTTGAAGTTGTGTTAACAAGGCAGTGCTGTTGATATGTTTGTAAAGGTTTTAGTGGGTGAATAATTTTGAGGCAGGATATTTTCTCTCTGTCTGCAAACTGAAAGATTGGGTCGTCTTGTTGTTTTAATCCTGAGTTTAGGGTCTTCAAACGTGTTGCTTAATTTGTTGTGCGTTGTCTGTGTATTGTGTGGACACTATACATTAGCCTATGTGTTGGCGTGCTCTCTAATTGAGGTAAAGTATTTGGAGGGTTCAAGTATTCCCGTCAGTCCATGGGGTTTTAGTATATGGTGGTTTACTGTCACCTTACAGTGTCTATGGCTGAAGTTGATGAATTAGAACTTGTTAACTGGCAAATGGTTGGGAGAAGTTTGAAGTAAAGTTTGATATTAGTACTGTATGACAGAGCTATTTTGGTTCAGGTGCCTGGTGGACATATGAAGAAGAGATAGGATTTCTGCATCAAACAGGATGGGACCAGTATATATATATATAGAGGGAGAGGAGAGAGAGAGAGAGAGAGAGAGAGAGAGAGAGAGAGAGAGAGAGAGAGAGAGAGAGAGCGGGAGGGAGAGAGCGTGAGAGGGAGAGAGAGGGAGAGCGAGAGAGAGCGAGAGAGAGAGCGAGAGAGAGCGAGAGGGAGAGAGAGCGCGAGAGCGAGAGAGAGGGAGAGCGAGAGAGAGAGAGAGAGAGAGAGAGAGAGAGAGAGAGAGAGAGAGAGAGAGATCTTATCTGCATGCTTTTCAGGTGCATTTCGACCTTTTGAACAGGGAAGTGCAGAGTTAGAGTTGACACATTACACAGAGAACCAAGACATCATACATCTTATCACTGGAGGTGTTAATACCACTGGATTCTCACCAAGTCAACTTCTTCCAATGACGATGACTGGTGCTCAGTGTTCAGTAGAAACCACTCCTGAATTCTTATGATCTATCTGTCAATAAAATGCATTACTGTATTATTCAGCTTCAATAACAAATTAGTTTAATTAATGCTAGGGATGTTTGCCCAGAGTGGGGGGTTGAAAGGTCACCTATTTCATAATGTCACTTTAGTGTCCATTTGATTTGACTAAGAATTTGGTTTATCATGTCTTTGCACATACACACGCCCATGCGTGCACGTGCACATACACGCACAAAAACACACGCACATACACATACATACATTCCTAAACAGAGAGAGCATCTGTATTTCTTGGCAGTCAGAGAGGCTGAAGTGGATAGCATTGATTTAAGCTTTTCTTTTCTCTCCCTCTCGCTCTCCCTCCATCCTCTCCTCCTCCATCCTCTCCTCTTCCATCCTCTTCTCCACCCACTCCTCCTCCATCCTCTCCTCCTCCTCTCCTCATTCTCTCGCTCTGTGTTCATATCTAGATCCTGCCATTCACAGACACACTCTTAATGTCAGAGCCATTGGAGTCACGGTCAGAGAGATATTCCACCCACCCACCACACACACACACACACACACACACACACACACACACACACACACACACACACACACACTCTCTCTCTCTACGTCAGAGGTGGATCATTGATTGGTCTCATTGTGACAGTGCATTCTGTTCTGATCATTTGGGGGATTCATTGTATGGGCCTGTAGCTTCACCTTGTGGTTAGTTTGAGCCATTGCCTCTGAAACCCCTAAAACACCATAGAGAAAACATCTACCTTGAGGACCTATCTACAGTATGCTAACTGGCCCTGGTTAGGAGGACACCATTTGCACAACAACGTATTGTGAATGTAAAAGTAACATGGTGGGACTCTATCCATGGGTTTCTACTGTCAGTAGCATGAAGACCATTGAGACAAGGAGAAGAAGATAGGTAAAGACACTATGTGGGTCTATTGTACTGTACTCACCTTCCACTCACCTTCCATTCCTCCCTCCCTATTTTGTCATGTAGACATATAGATTTCATTAGGCAGCAATGTATATTCAACTAATCCATACTCATGTATAATTCATGTTTAGTTCAATTGGTTGTTATATATTCTCCTATATCGCCTAAAGTGACTGACCATCGGAGACTGAAAGTCAGAGTCTGTGTGTGTGTGTGTGTGTGTGTGAGAGAGACAGAGAGAAAGAGTGAGAGAGTGAAAGTGAGAGAGACTGAATGAAACAAAGAGAGAGAGAGTTAAAGGAAGAATAACTGAAGTTAACTTTCTGACAGTAAGATGGCACGGGAGAAGTTCGCAGACATTTTACGTGCCCCTGGCCGATTGTGTTTTTTGTTTGTTTATTTGCAACTTATTTTTTTACTTATTTTGTACATAATTTTGCCGCTACCGTCTCGTATGACTGAAAATAACTTCTAGACATCAGGACTGCGATTACTCACCATGGACTAGCAGAATCCTCTTTTTCCTTTCACAACTCTGACGAGTGAAGGATACGCTGCTTCCTCAGTAACAGGCCCAGATCCCCGTGATCTGCGTGAATAGGAGAATTTGTAGATGATCGAATAAACCCCCACTTCCCTCCATTCTGCTAATAAAATCGGCGAGTTACGCGGAATATTAAATTACCAACGGGACATTAAAAACTATAACATCTTATGCTTCACGGAGTCATGGCTGAAAGACAACATCAACATACAGCTGGCTGGTTATAAGATGTACCGGCAGGATAGCACAGCGGCATCTGGTAAGACAAGGGGCGGCGGTCTATGTATTTTGGTTAACAACAGCTGGTGCACGATATCTAAGGAAGTCTCGAGCTATTGCTCGCCTGAGGTAGAGTATCTCATGATAAGCTGTAGACCACGCTACCTACCGAGAGAGTTTTCATCTGTATTCTTTGTAGCTTTTTACATACCACCACAGTCAGAGGCTGGCACTAAGACAGCACTGAATGAGCTCTATTCCGCCATAAGCAAACAAGAAAACGATCAACCAAACTTCTTCAAACACTTTTTTCTCCACTTCCTGTCTGAATGACGTGCCCAAAGTAAACTGCCTATAGCTCAGGCCCTGAAGCCAGGAAATGTATATAATTGGTACCATTGGAAAGAAAACACTTTGAAGTTTGTAGAAATGTTAAAATAATGTAGGAGAATATAACACAATAGATATTTTAGGAGAAAACCACCCGGAATGTTTTTTGAGAGACCATCCTCTTAGAAATGCAAAAGCAAGAACATATTGAACATTAGCTCCCTGGGAGCAATTCCTATGGCTGTCAGAAGTCTATGTTCAAGGTTTCAGGCTTGTAACTTCAAAAACAAATAAGAATTATCAGTTTTAGGACAGGGACACAGTCTTGGAAATTTGTGTTTGCGCACCATGAAGACAGACGGCACCTGCTAAAATCAGTGTCCTATTGAACATACTTCTTTGCGTAAGAAATATCAGAGTTTGATTACATTTTAGGGTATCTGAGGAGTAGATAGAAATGTATTTCGAACTTGTTGAATCAAAGTTTAGGGGTAGATGTTTGGATTCCTTTCTCTACATGTTGAACAAGTGGATTACACAAATCGATGGCGCCAACTAAACAGACTTTTTGGGATATGAAGAAGGATTTTATCTAACAAAATGACACTACATGTTATAGCTGGGACCCTTTGGATGACAGGATTTTATCTAACAAGATGACACTACATGTGCACCAGATGGCCACCAGATGGCCATAATGATCATCGTTAAACTCATTTTTCAACCACTCCACAAATTTCTTATTAACAAACTATAGTTTTGGCAAGTCGGTTAGGATATCTACTTTGTGCATGACACAGGTCATTTTTCCAGCAATTGTTTACAGACAGATTATTTGACTTTTAATTCACTGTATCACAATTCCAGTGGGTCAGATGTTTACATACACTAAGTTGACTGTGCCTTTAAACAGCTTGGAAAATTCCAGAAAATGTCATGGCTTTAGAAGCTTCTGATAGACTAATTCACATCATTTGAGTCAATTGGAGGTGTACCTGTGGATGTATTTCAAGGCCTACCTTCAAACTCAGTGCCTCTTTGCTTGACATCATGGGAAAATCAAAAGAAATCAGCCAAGACCTCAGAAACAACATTGTAGATCTCCACAAGTCTGGTTCATCCTTGGGAGCAATTTCCAAACACCTGAAGGTACCACGTTCATTTGTACAAACAATAGTACGCAAGTATAAACACCATGGGAACACGCAGCCGTCACACCGCTCAGGAAGGCGGCACGTTCTGTCTCCTAGAGATGAACGTACTTTGGTGCAAAAAATGCAAATCAATCCCAGAACAACAGCATAGGACCTTGTGAAAATGCTGGAGGAAACAGGTACAAAATTATCTATAAAATGAGTCCTATATCGACATAACCTGAAAGGCCGATCCGCAAGGAAGAAGCCACTGCTCCAAAGCCGCCATAAAAAAGTCAGACTACGGTTTGCAACTGCACATGGGGACAAAGATCGTACTTTTTGGAGAAATGATGAAACAAAAATAGAACTGTTTGGCCATAATGACCATCGTTATGTTTGGAGGAAAAAGGGGGAGGCTTGCAAGCTGAAGAACACCATCCCAACCGTGAAGCACAGAGGTGGCAGCATCATGCTATGGGGGTGCTTTGCTCCAGGAGGGACTGGTGCACTTCACAAAATAGATGGCGTCATGAGGATGGAAAATTATGTGGATATATTGAAGCAACGTCTCAGGAAGCATCAGTCAGGAAGTTAAAGCTTGGTAGCAAATGGGTCTTCCAAATGGACAATGACCCCAAGCATACTTCCAAAGTTGTGGCAAAATGGCTTAAAGACAACAAAGTCAAGGTATTGGAGTGGCCATCACAAAGCTCTGACCTCAACCCTATAGAAAAGTTGTGGTCAGAACGGAAAAAAACGTGTGCGAGCAAGGAGGCCAACAAACCTGACTCAGTTACACCAGCTCTGTCAGGAGGAATGGGCCAAAATTCGCCCAATTTATTGTGGGAATCTTGTGGAAGGCTACCTGAAACGTTTGACCCAAGTTCAACAATTGAAAGGCAATGCTCCCAAATACTAATTGAGTGTATGTTAACTTCTGACCCACTGGGAATTGATGAAATAAATAAAAGCTGAAATATATATATTTTTTATTCATTTCACCTTTATTTAAGTAATTGTAGTGGCCCTCTTCTATCCATGGCTGTTCAGAGACAAACATCAGCTGACAATGCACAGTTACAAGAAGGTCTGCATTATGCATTCCTGCAGCAACAGGAAATGTGAATTATTATGTGGATTATAATTAATGGCCATTTTTGTAGGGTACATTTTGATACATTTTTCATTCAAAGTTTTAATTACTAACTTTAGAAGCCTTTTTAAACCTCAAATACACCACAAGTCAAATTAAGATCCCACATCTATGTGTTTGTTCTTGATGTGATCTGTAATGCAGTTTGAACACCCACTAGCCTCAATATGGTGAACACATCATTTAGGCCTAGTTTGAATCCTGGGGCTGGTAATAGAGCGCTCCCCCAGAGAGATCAGGGGGAACTGGGTCAGAGTGGTCTCAGCTGCTGGATGTATGGAGCCCCGGCCCGGATCACATCACATCAGAGGAACACAGTAAACACACACATAGGGCACCGCTAGGCCTGGGCTCTTCTCTGGGCTGCCCTAGTCTCCCGGGGGAAGATGTCAAATCCTACATCTAACAAGCAGTAAATAACTCGAAACAGGCAGCTATTTTGATAAAAAAATATGTGCTTGCTTGTTGTTGTGTCTCTATGATAGTCAGAAGAGTTGGATAAAGTCCAGGGTAATATTTCTGCTCTTGGGCCAGGGAAAACTCCTGTCCTTGGTCGTCTCCTAATTCACAGTGGCAAACTGCTTACCTTATTTATGGCTGAATAGTTGATGGTGGAAGTCTGGAGGATCCTGGGTAGCTGGATATATGGTGGAAAAAGCTCACAGAGCTATTGGAGATATTGAACATCACCTCACAAACTTCTGTTGTGAATAACTTCTTTAATAACTTCTTTATCGCACACAGACTCTCTCTCTCTCTCTCTCTCTCTCTCTCTCTCTCTCTCCTCTTTTCTATCTATCATTGCAGTTCATGTCATCTCTCCTTCAGGGACATGACAGGTTATCAGTTTTATCACACGTTCCCCATTCAACGCTACTGTTTAAAAAAATTATTTTCCTATTATAGTAGTACTCCGAGAAGAGTATTCTTCCAATATTTGAGTTCTTATGGTGTTGTATCTCACTACTACTCTATAAGAGCATGATGATGATGATTAGTTGTTATCTATGTTAACCAGCAGCTCTTGAAATGAGGGGATTGGGGAATGTAAGATGAAGGTTATTAAATAACAGGCAGCACGCCCTGAGGAAAGAGGTCGGCCTCTGCCTACATTAATCATGGAGCTGTTCCAAAAACATGGCTCTAATAATCAACGCATCATGTTCTAAGAAACTCAATATCAATTACAATTGGGGGGGGGGTTCTGGTTTATTATTTCTATGTGTATTCTATGTTTTCTATTTCTTTGTTTGCCGGGTATGGTTCCCAATCAGAGGCAGCTGTCTATCGTTGTCTCTGATTGGGGATCATACTTAGGCAACCTTTTGCCACGTGTTGTTTGTGGGATCTTGTTTTTGTATTGTTGCTTTTATTTATTTTATTTATTTTTATTTTACCTTTATTTAACTAGGCAAGTCAGTTAAGAACAAATTCTTATTTTCAATGACGGCCTAGGAACAGTGGGTTAACTGCCTGTTCAGGGGCAGAACGACAGATTTGTACCTTGTGAGCTCGGGGATTTGAACTTGCAACCTTCCGGTTACTAGTCCAACGCTCTAACCACTAGGCTACCCTGCCGCCTAGTGAGCCCTATCAGACTGTACGTTCGTTTGTTTGCCTCCTGGAGAGACACATGGAACGAGGGGTTAATACGGTAATTAGTGGGTAGCTGTAACCTATAACATACCTCGTTCACTCTCCTCAGAACTTTAAACGGCCCCACAAACTGAGGACCCAGCTTCCGGCAGGGCAGGCGGAGGGTCATGTTTGGGATCGAGAGCCAGACCCTGTCCGCTGGTGCGAATACCGGGGCCTCTGCGGTGACGGTCTGTGCCAACTTTCTGGCGCAGTATGGCACGCTGAAGGTGGACGTGGGCGGCCTCCCAGGTTTCCTCTGTGCACCGGAACCAATTGTCCACCGCAGGAGCCTCGGTCTGACTCTGATGCCAAGGACCCAGAACCGGCTAATACCCTAATACACATTGAAAGGGAGAAAGGTTAGTGGAGGAGTGGCGTAGCTAGTTCTGGCCATCTCTGCCCAGGGCATGAACTTCGCCCACTCCTCCGGCCGGTCCTGGCAATAAGACCACAGAAACCTACCCAGTTCCTGGTTAACTCTCTCCACCTGCCCATTACTCTCCGGGTGAAAACCATGAACGCCTTCCAGAACCCTTGATGTGAACTGGGGACATCGATCAGACACTATATCCTCAGGCACCCCATAGTGCCGGAAAACGGGTGTAAACAGGGCCTCCACAGTTTGTAAGGCCGTAGGGAGACCGGGCAAAGGGAGGAGACGTCAGGACATAGAAAAATTATCCACAACGACTGGGATCGTGGTGTTAGCCTGTGAAGGTGGAAGATCAGTTAAAAAATCCACAGACAGGTGCGACCACGGCCGTTGTGGAACGGGTAAGGGTTGTAACTTACCTCTAGGCAGGTGTCTAGGAGCCTTGCACTGGGCGCACACTGAGCAGGAGGAAAGATAAATCTTCACGTCCTTAGCTAAAGTCATGACAGCGCACCGTCCAACCTATCCCAGGATGGCCAGAGGGTGACATGTGGGCCCAATAGATCAGTCAGTCGTGGACAGCAGACGGTGCCCAGCTGGACACTGAGGGGGAGAGGGCTCTGCATGTGACCACGTCCAGCTCCCACACTACCGGCGCCACCAAACAAAAGCTGGGAGTATGGGAGTGGGATCCATGAACCGCTCCTCCGTGTCATACAGCCGGGACAGTGCGTCTGCCTTAACGTTCTGGGAGCCTGGTCTGTAAGAGAGGGTAAACACAAAACGAGTGAAAAACATGGCCCACAATGCCTGACGAGGATTCAGTCTCCTCGCCTCCCGGATGTAGTCCAGATTGCGATAGTCAGTCCAGATGAGAAAAGGATGTTTAGCCCCCTCAAGCCAATGTCTCCACGCCTTCAAGGCTTTTACGACAGCCAACAGCTCCCGGTCCCCCACATCATAGTTTCGCTCCGGGCTGAGCTTCTTCAAAAAGAAGGCACAGGGGCGGAGCTTCAGTGGCGTACCCGAGCGCTGAGAGAGCACTGCTCCTATCCCAGCTTCGGATGCGTCCACCTCCACTATGAACGGCAAATAGGGATCGGGATAAGCCAACACAGGAACTGAGGTTATCAGAGCCTTCAGGTGCCTAAAAGCCCTGTTCGCCTCAGCTGACCACTGCAAGCGCACCGGGCCCCCCTTTAGCAGTGAGGGAATGGGAGCAGAAACCTGACCAAAACCCCGGATAAACCTCCAGTAGTGGTTGGCAAACCCTAAGAATCGCTGTACCTCCTTTGCCGTGGTGGGAGTCGGCCAATTACGCATGGCTGCAATGCGGTCGCTCTCCATCTCCACTCCTGACGTGGAAATCCGATGCCCTAGGAAGGAGACGGACTGTTGGAAGAACAAGCATTTCTCTGTCTTGACATATAGATCATGCTCCAACAGGCGACCAAGCACTTTGCGCACCAGGGACACATGCTCGGCGCATGTAGCGGAGTATATCAGGATGTCATTGATATACACCACTACACCCTGCCCGTGCAGGTCTCTGAAAATCTTGTCTACAAATGATTAGAAGACTGATGGAGCATTCATCAACCCATATGGCATGACGCGGTACTACGGAGACACTCCATATTCTGGACAACTCGATCCATGGCGGCGCTCAGATTGTCAATCATCTCCGTATGCTCCATGACACGCTCCTCCACCTCCATGGCCGGGATACCTTCTCCTGCTGACTTCATTTTTTGGGTCAGAAATTCTGTCAGAGTCGTGTGTATAGGTGGCAGGGAAGTCAGGCGCAGGAGAATCAAACTGAGTGTAATGGAGTTATTTAATAACAACAGACAAAAACATAACTCCAACACTAAATGTAACAAATAAAACAAAGTTGGTACGAGGACCCGATCGCGCACCAATACAAAACAACACTGAAATAACAAACAATCTCTGACAAAGACATGAGGGGAAACAGAGGGTTAAATACACAACAGGTAATGAATGGGATTGGAACCAGGTGTGTAGGAAGACAAGACGAAACAAATGGAAAATGAAAAATGGATCCATGATGGCTAGAAGACCGGTGACCGCCGAGCACCGCCCGAACAAGGAGAGGCTTCGACTTCGGTAGAAGTCGTGACAGTTAGACCTAAGGGATAATGTTTGCTTTATAAATGTTGTCCTATGTTCTAAATCTAGAAAAACATGCCAAAATCCTAAACCAAATTAGCCCTGGAGCATTTAATAGTGCTTTAAAACAAAACAAAAATACATTTGGAGATTTCTACAACATATTTGAATAATCTAATATAACAATCAAGTCCTTCAAACACATATTGGAAGGAATAGAGGTGTCTGCGCTACGCCACTGAGCACACACCATGATCTTGTCCTGGCCCTCCAGCTGCTCCCAGCCTGAACTGTAGATCAACACAACACAGTTATCAGTCATTCAGCCAGCCATCTAGCTAGTCATTCAGCCAGACAGTCAGTCAAGCATTAAGCCAGCCAGCCAGTCAGTCAGTCAGTCAGTCAGCTAGCCATTCAGCCAGTCAATCAATCAATCAAATGTATTTATAAAGCACTTACATCAGCTGATGTCACAAAGTGCTGTACAGAATCCCAGCCTAAAACCCCAAACAGCAAGCAACGCAGGTGTAGAAGCATGGTTGCTAGGAAAAACTCCCTAGAAAGGCCAGAACCTAGGAAGAAACCTTGAGAGGAACCAGGCTATGTGGGGAGGCCACTCCTCTTCTGGCTGTGCTGGGTGGAGATTATAACAGAACATGGCCAAGATGTTCAAATGTTCAGACTACACTCAATCATAGGACTTACTAAAGAGTCTTCAATAAAGACTTAAAGGTTGAGACTGAGTCTGCGTCTCTCACATGGATAGGCAGACCATTTCATAAAAATGGAGCTCTATAGGAGAAAGCCCTGCTTCCAGCTGTTTGCTTAGAAATTCTAGGGACAGTAAGGAGGCCTGCATCTTGTGACCTCAGCGTACTTCTGGGTATGTACAGCAGGACCAAATCGGAAAGATAGGTAGGAGAAAGCTCATGTAATGCTTTGTAGGTTAGCAGTAAAAACTTGAAATCAGCACCAGCCTTAACAGGAAGCCAGTGTAGAGAGGCTAGCACT
This sequence comes from Oncorhynchus nerka, assembly GCF_034236695.1. Taxonomy (NCBI): domain Eukaryota; kingdom Metazoa; phylum Chordata; class Actinopteri; order Salmoniformes; family Salmonidae; genus Oncorhynchus; species Oncorhynchus nerka. Next base: position 22,257,074 of record NC_088408.1, read on the forward strand.
GGAGTAATATGATCACATTTTTTGGTTCTTGTCAAGATTCTAGCAGCCGTGTTTAGCACTAACTGAAGTTTATTTAGTGCTTTATCTGGGTAGCTGGAAAGTAGAGCATTGCAGTAGTCTAACCAAGAAGTGACAAAACCATGGATACATTTTTCTGCACCATTTTTGGACAGAAAGTTTCAGATTTTTCCAATGTTATGTAGATGGTTAAAGCTGTCCTTGAAACAGTCTTGATATGTTCGTCAAAAGAGAGATCAGGGTCCAGAGTAACGCAGAGGTCCTTCACGGTTTTATTTGAGATGACTGTAACAACCATCAAGATTAATTGTCAGATTCAACAGACGATCACTTTGTTTCTTGGGACCTAGAACTAGCATCTCTGTTTTGTTTTGAGTTTAAAAGTAGAACATTTGCCGCCATCCACTTCCTTATGTCTGAAACACATGCTTCCAGGGAGGGCAATTTTGGGGCTTCACCATGTTTCATTGAAATGTACAGCTGTGTGTCATCCGCATAGCAGTGGAAGTTAACATTATGTTTCCAAATGACATCACCAAGAGGTAAAATATAAAGTGAAATCAATAGTGGTCCTAAAACGGAGCCTTGAGGAACACCACAATTTACAGTTGATTTGTCAGAGGACAAACCATTTACAAACTTATATCTTTCCGAAAGATAAGCTCTAAACCAGGCCAGAACTTGTCTGTGTAAACCAATTTTGGTTTCCAATCTCTCCAAAAGAATGTGGTGATCAATGGTTTCAAAGCAGCACTGAGGACTAGGAGCACACCAATTAAAGGTCAGTTACCACCTTCACAAGTGCAGTCTCAGTGCCCTGATGTGGTCTAAAACCAGACTCAGGCATTTTGTATACAGTGAGGCAGAAAAGTATTTAGTCAGCCACCAATTGTGCAAGTTCTCCCACTTAAAAAGATGAGAGAGGCCTGTAATTTTCATCATAGGTACACTTCAACTATGACAGACAAAATGAGAAAAAAAATCCAGAAAATCACATTGTAGGATTTTTAAATGGATGTATTTGCAAATTATGGTGGAAAATAAGTATTTGGTCACCTACAAACAAGCAAGATTTCTGGCTCTCACAGACCTGTAACTTCTTTAAGAGGCTCCTCTGTCCTCCACTTGTTACCTGTATTAATGGCACCTGTTTGAACTTGTTATCAGTATTAAAGACACCTGTCCACAACCTCAAACAGTCACACTCCAAACTCCACTATGGCCAAGACCAAAGAGCTGTCAAAGGACACCAGAAACAAAATTGTAGACCTGCACCAGGCTGGGAAGACTGAATCTGCAATAGGTAAGCAGCTTGGTTTGAATAAATCAACTGTGGGAGCAATTATTAGGAAATGAAAGACATACAAGACCACTGATAATCTCCCTCGATCTGGGGCTCCACGCAAGTTCACAAGAACGGTGAGCAAAAATCCCAGAACCACACGGGGGGGCCTAGTGAATGACCTGCAGAGAGCTGGGACCAAAGTAACAAAGCCTACCATCAGTAACACACTATGCCGCCAGGGACTCAAATCCTGCACTACCAGATGTGTCCCCCTGCTTAAGCCAGTACATGTCCAGGCCCATCTGAAGTTTGCTAGAGAGCATTTGGATGATCCAGAAGAAGATTGGGAGAATGTCATATGGTCAGATGAAACCAAAATAGGTTGACTGATCCGTGTAAAGGAAAGAATGAATGGAGCCATGTATTGTGAGATTTTGAGTGAAATCTCCTTCCATCAGCAAGGGCATTGAAGATGAAATGTGGCTGGGTCTTTCAGCATGACAATGATCCCAAACATACCGCCCAGGCAACGAAGGAGTGGCTTCGTAAGAAGCATTTCAAGGTCCTGGAGTGGCCTAGCCAGTCTCCAGATCTCAACCCCATAGAAAATCTTCGGATGGAGTTGAAAGTCCGTGTTGCCCAGCAACAGCCCCAAAACATCACTGCTCTAGAGGAGATCTGCATGGAGGAATGGGCCAAAATACCAGCAACAGTGTGTGAAAACCTTACAGAAAACGTTTGACCTCTGTCATTGCCAACAAAGGGTAAATAACAAAGTATTGAGATAAACTTTTGTTATTGACCAAATACTTATTTTCCACCATAATTTGCAAATAAATTCATTAAAAATCCTACAATGTGATTTTCTGGATTTTTGTTTCTCATTTTGTCTGTCATAGTTGAAGTATACCTATGATGAAAATTACAGGCCTCTCTCATCTTTTTAAGTGGGAGAACTTACACAATTGGTGACTGACTAAATACTTTTTTGCCCCACTGTACATTGTTTGTCTTCAGGTAAGCAATGAGTTGCTGTGCAACAGCTTTTTCTAAAACTTTTGAAAAGAATGGGAGATTCGATATAGGCCAATAGTTTTTAAAATATATTCTGGGTTAAGGTTTAGCTTTTTCAAGAGAGGCTTTATTACTGCCACTTTTAGTGAGTTTGGTATACATCCGGTGGATAGGGAGCCGTTTATTATGGTCAACACACTGTAGGAGGGCCAAGCACGGGAAGTCAGTCAGACAGTCAGTCAGCTAGCCAACAAAGTCAGTCAGACTGTCAGTCAGAGCGTCTGTCAGTCATTCAGCCAGTCAGCACCACCAATGACCAGTAGAGGGAGCTAGAGTAGCAGAACTCAGGCTACTGTACAGAACAGTAGAGGTAGATATTGAGTAGGCATACAGAATGTTGTGACAGACAAGGGTTGAATTACACTACTTAACATACAATTACGATAACGCATAGAGGGCTGGAGCACCATTAAGTATGCTTCATCATGTCTGAAAATGACTTTTGGAGGAAGGTTTGTTAAACCCCCTAAGCAAACGAACAAGAACTGTTTTGATGTTGAACTTATACACGATGTGCTCATAACGTGTTCTGCTCCTAACCACGATCTCTTTGTGTCATTGTCTTTGTCCTCTAGTTATCTAAAAAGCTCCTTTAAATCATAATTTCGGCATAATTTGTCCCTCTTTTGATCAGTGATGCAGTAGGGAGCCTTGAAGGAGTGTTGCCAGAGGGTTATTTGTCCTGGGTTTTAAGGGCCTTTTGACATTATCTCATAAACAATGGAGCGAATACACTTACATTACAGTCCACAGATTGTTTACTAATACGCTAATACACTTCAGCATCACACTGCGTGCGTGCATGTGTGTGTGTGGATGTATATTCTCTGCTGTGTAAGGTGTCACAGAGAGATGCTTCCGGTGAGAGAAAGAGGAAGATGTGAGTAGAGAGTAGGAGGGCTTTAAGAATGTGTTGTGAGGGTGTAGGTGCAGTGCATCAGTCTGTGACCGAAACGAAGGGGTGGAGGAGGACACACCTGCGTCAGTATGTACCCACTAGGATATATGACAAGATTCCAGTAGATGACAAGAATTACTCCAATTGTTATAGAACAAGGAGCTCTCGTTGAGATGAAGACTGAAAGACAGAAGGGTTGAGAGGAACAGCGTGGGCCGTATTGGTGTACCTGAGAGTGGAGGGTGGTGTGTGTGTATATGTATCTGTCTGTTCGTGTGATGGTCCCAAGGCTGTGGTGAGTGAACCGTGGGCTCTAAAACAGGGTTATAGTCAAGGGTCACTTAGAGGGCAACCTCATTAATTACCCGCCTCCCTTTACCCTTTCATCTCTCCCTCATTTCTTCTATGCCACCCCCTTCTCCTCTCTTCCCTCCCTCCCCTCCTTCATTACCTCCAAGGTTAATTCAACCTTATCTCCCAATGAGCCTCACTTTTCATCCCCCCTCCCCTAACTACCTCATCTCCCTTGGGCTCCCCCCATCCCCTATCCCCCTAACTACCTCACCTCTCTTGGGCTCCCCTGTCCCCTATCCTCCCTAACTACCTCATCTCTCTTGGGCTCACCTCGTCCCCTATCCCACCCTAACTAACTCATCTCTCTTGGGCTCCCCCATCCCCTATCCCCCTAACTTCCTCATCTCTCTTGGGCTCCCCCATCCCCTATCCCCCTCACTACCTCATCTCTCTTGGGCTTCCCCATCCCATATCCCCGCTAACCACCTCATCTCTCTTGGGCTCCCCATCCCCTATCCCCCTAACTACCTCATGTCTCTTGGGCTCCCCCATCCACTATCCTCCCTAACTACCTTACCTCTCTTGGGGTCTCCCATCCCCCTAAATACCTCATCTCTCTTGGGCTCTCCCATCCCCTATCCTCCCTAACTACCTCATCTCTCTTGGGTTCCCCCATGCCCCATCCCCTATCCCCCTAACTACCTCATCTCTCTTGGGCTCCCCCATCCTCTATCCCCCTAACTACCTCATCTCTCTTGGGCTCTCCCATCCCCTATCCTCCCTAACTACCTCATCTCTCTTGGGTTCCCCCATCCCCTATCCTCCCTAACTACCTCACCTCTCTTGGGCTCCCCCATGCCCTGTTCTCCCTAACTACCTCACCTCTCTTGGGTTCCCCCATCCCCTATCCTCCCCTAACTACCTCACCTCTCTTGGGTTCCCCCATGCCCTGTTCTCCCTAACTACCTCATCTCTCTTGGGTTCCCCCATGCCCTGTTCTCCCCTAACTACCTCATCTCTCTTGGGCTCCCCCCATGCCCTGTTCTCCCCTAACTACCTCACCTCTCTTGGGCTCCCCCCATGCCCTGTTCTCCCCTAACTACCTCACCTCTCTTGGGTTCCCCCCATGCCCTGTTCTCCCCTAACTACCTCACCTCTCTTGGGTTCCCCCATGCCCTGTTCTCCCTAACTACCTCACCTCTCTTGGGCTCCCCCCATGCCCTGTTCTCCCTAACTACCTCACCTCTCTTGGGTTCCCCCATGCCCTGTTCTCCCCTAACTACCTCACCTCTCTTGGGTTCCCCCATGCCCTGTTCTCCCCTAACTACCTCACCTCTCTTGGGTTCCCCCCATGCCCTGTTCTCCCTAACTACCTCACCTCTCTTGGGATCCCCCATGCCCTGTTCTCCCTAACTACCTCACCTCTCTTGGGTTCCCCCATGCCCTGTTCTCCCCTAACTACCTCACCTCTCTTGGGTTCCCCCATGCCCTGTTCTCCCTAACTACCTCACCTCTCTTGGGCTCCCCCATGCCCTGTTCTCCCTAACTACCTCACCTCTCTTGGGCTCCCCCCATGCCTTGTTCTCCCCTAACTACCTCATCTCTCTTGGGCTCCCCCATGCCCTATTCTCCCCTAACTACCTCATCTCTCTTGGGCTCCCCCATGCCCTGTTCTCCCTAACTACCTCACCTCTCTTGGGCTCCCCCATGCCCTGCTCTCCCTAACTACCTCATCTCTCTTGGGCTCCCCCATGCCCTATTCTCCCTAACTACCTCATCTCTCTTGGGCTCCCCCATGCCCTGTTCTCCCTAACTACCTCATCTCTCTTGGGCTCCCCCCATGCCCTGTTCTCCCTAACTACCTCATCTCTCTTGGGCTCCCCCATGCCCTATTCTCCCTAACTACCTCATCTCTCTTGGGCTCCCCCATGCCCTGTTCTCCCCTAACTACCTCATCTCTCTTGGGCTCCCCCATGCCCTGTTCTCCCTAACTACCTCATCTCTCTTGGGCTCCCCCATGCCCTGTTCTCCCCTAACTACCTCATCTATCTTGGGCTCCCCCATCCCCTATCCTCCCTAACTACCTCATCTCTCTTGGGTTCCCCCATCCCCTATCCTCCCTAACTACCTCACCTCTCTTGGGTTCCCCCATCCCCTATCCTCCCTAACTACCTCACCTCTCTTGGGTTCCCCCATCCCCTATCCTCCCTAACTACCTCATCTCTCTTGGGTTCCCCCATCCCCTATCCTCCCTAACTACCTCATCTCTCTTGGGTTCCCCCATCCCCTATCCTCCCCTAACTACCTCACCTCTCTTGGGTTCCCCCCATCCCCTATCCTCCCTAACTACCTCACCTCTCTTGGGTTCCCCCATCCCCTATCCTCCCCCTAACTACCTCATCTCTCTTGGGTTCCCCCCATCCCCTATCCTCCCTAACTACCTCACCTCTCTTGGGTTCCCCCATGCCCTATCCTCCCTAACTACCTCATCTCTCTTGGGCTCCCCCATGCCCTGTTCTCCCCTAACTACCTCGCCTCTCTTGAACTCCCCCTGTCCCCTGTTCTCCCTAACTACCTCACCTCTCTTGGGTTCCCCATGCCCTGTTCTCCCCTAACTACCTCACCTCTCTTGGTTCCCCCATGCCCTGTTCTCCCCTAACTACCTCACCTCTCTTGGGTTCCCCCCATGCCCTGTTCTCCCTAACTACCTCACCTCTCTTGGGCTCCCCCATGCCCTGTTCTCCCTAACTACCTCACCTCTCTTGGGTTCCCCCATGCCCTGTTCTCCCTAACTACCTCACCTCTCTTGGGTTCCCCCATGCCCTGTTCTCCCCTAACTACCTCACCTCTCTTGGGTTCCCCCATGCCCTGTTCTCCCTAACTACCTCACCTCTCTTGGGTTCCCCCATGCCCTGTTCTCCCTAACTACCTCACCTCTCTTGGGTTCCCCCATGCCCTGTTCTCCCTAACTACCTCACCTCTCTTGGGCTCCCCCATGCCCTGTTCTCCCCTAACTACCTCACCTCTCTTGGGCTCCCCCATGCCCTGTTCTCCCTAACTACCTCACCTCTCTTGGGCTCCCCCATGCCTTGTTCTCCCTAACTACCTCACCTCTCTTGGGCTCCCCCATGCCCTATTCTCCCCTAACTACCTCATCTCTCTTGGGCTCCCCCATGCCCTGTTCTCCCTAACTACCTCACCTCTCTTGGGCTCCCCCATGCCCTGCTCTCCCTAACTACCTCATCTCTCTTGGGCTCCCCCATGCCCTATTCTCCCCTAACTACCTCATCTCTCTTGGGCTCCCCCATGCCCTGTTCTCCCTAACTACCTCATCTCTCTTGGGCTCCCCCATGCCCTGTTCTCCCTAACTACCTCATCTCTCTTGGGCTCCCCCATGCCCTATTCTCCCCTAACTACCTCATCTCTCTTGGGCTCCCCCATGCCCTGTTCTCCCTAACTACCTCATCTCTCTTGGGCTCCCCCATGCCCTGTTCTCCCCTAACTACCTCATCTCTCTTGGGCTCCCCCATGCCCTGTTCTCCCTAACTACCTCATCTCTCTTGGGCTCCCCCATCCCCTATCCTCCCTAACTACCTCATCTCTCTTGGGTTCCCCCCATCCCCTATCCTCCCTAACTACCTCACCTCTCTTGGGTTCCCCCCATCCCCTATCCTCCCCTAACTACCTCACCTCTCTTGGGTTCCCCCATCCCCTATCCTCCCTAACTACCTCATCTCTCTTGGGTTCCCCCATCCCCTATCCTCCCTAACTACCTCATCTATCTTGGGTTCCCCCATCCCCTATCCTCCCTAACTACCTCACCTCTCTTGGGTTCCCCCATCCCCTATCCTCCCCTAACTACCTCACCTCTCTTGGGTTCCCCCCATCCCCTATCCTCCCCTAACTACCTCATCTCTCTTGGGTTCCCCCCATCCCCTATCCTCCCTAACTACCTCACCTCTCTTGGGTTCCCCCATGCCCTATCCTCCCCTAACTACCTCATCTCTCTTGGGCTCCCCCATGCCCTGTTCTCCCCTAACTACCTCGCCTCTCTTGAACTCCCCCTGTCCCCTATCCTCCCTAACTACCTCACCTCTCTTGGGCTCCCCCCATGCCCTGTTCTCCCCTAACTACCTCACCTCTCTTGAACTCCCCCTGTCCCCTATCCTCCCCTAACTACCTCATCTCTCTTGGGCTCCCCCATCCCCTACCTCCCCTAACCACCTCAACTCTCTTGGGCTCCCCCATCCCCTATCCCCCCCTAACTACCTCATCTCTCTTGGGCTCCCCCATCCCCTATCCTCCCTAACTACCTCACCTCTCTTGGGCTCCCCCCATGCCCTGTTCTCCCTAACTACCTCCCTCTTGAACTCCCCTGTCCCCTATCCTCCCCTAACTACCTCATCTCTCTTGGGCTCCCCCATCCCCTACCTCCCCTAACCACCTCATCTCTCTTGGGCTCCCCATCCCCTATCCCCCTAACTACCTCATGTCTCTTGGGCTCCCCCATCCCCTATCCTCCCTAACTACCTAATCTCTCTGGGGTTCCCCCATGCCATGTTCTCCCTAACTACCTCACCTCTCTTGGACTCCCCCATCCCCTATCCTCCCTAACTACCCTCTTGGGGTCTCCCATCCCCCTAACTACCTCATCTCTCTTGGGCTCCCCCATCCCCTGTCCTCCCCTCACTACCTCACCTTCGTGTGCTCCCCCATCCCCTGTCCTCCCCTCACTACCTCACCTTTCTTGGGCTCCCCCATCCCCTGTCCTCCCCTCACTACCTCACCTCTCTTGGGCTCCCCCATCCCCTGTCCTCCCCTCACTACCTCACCTCTCTTGGGCTCCCCCATCCCCTGTCCTCCCCTCACTACCTCACCTCTCTTGGGCTCCCCCCATCCCTGTCTGCTCCTCTCTCCTCATTGCCTCCACTTCTCTCCTCAATTATCCTCTTCCTTCCCTTTTCTCGCCCTGCCCTACCTTCTCCTTCTTCTCTGCCAGTATGTACACTGAGCAGACAGACATACACCAGCATAAAGATTAGATCTCCTCTGCCCCTCCTGCCCTACCCTCTGGCCTCCTTCTCTCCTTCTTCCTCTCTACCAGTGCTTACCTTGGACAGACGGACAGACAGACAGACAGACAGACAGACAGACAGACAGACAGACAGACAGACAGACAGACAGACAGACAGACAGACAGACAGACAGAGCGAGAGAGATACAGAGAGAGAGAGACAGACAAACAGATACAGAGCGAGAGAGACAGACAGACAGACAGACAGACAGACAGACAGACAGACAGACAGACAGACAGACAGACAGACAGACAGACAGACAGACAGACAGACAGACAGACAGACAGACAGAGAGAGACCGAGACAGACACAGACAGACAGACACATACAGACAGAATCAAAAGAGACAGACAGAGACCGAGACAGACACAGACAGAGGCAGGTTATTGATTTTAGACCAAACAGGTTTGATATTTTATTAAATAACTTACACTCTCCAGAGCTCCCTCCCTATTGATTTAGTGAGAAATGATGTGTTCATGTTGAACACGTTGTCAAAGCTGATTTATCTGCATTTGATGGCCTTCTAGAAAATAAAATACATTTATATTCCTGAATTTGAATTACAATTAATCTCTTCAGTTGAAAACAAATTGATTCTAGTGTTTCAAAACATGATAGATTGATAACAGGGCTGTCCAGAAACAACCTCTATCCTCTACCCCTATAGCCCTAGCTCAAGTCGATCTGAAAGGATCAGATAGGTATAAACAATTTGGTAAAAGCTCCACCTTTCCCTCTAACTGGCAAGGTGGAATTATCACTGTATTGCTTAAACCTATCCAATCCACCTATATTAATGTCCTCCTCTCCACAGCCTCTCCGTCCTCTCAGGTTTGTGTTTTATAGTTGTTTCACTTTGAGTTCGGCGCTGACAGAGATGGCCGCCTTGCTTCGCGTTCCTAGGAAATTATGCAGTTTTTTGTTTTCTTACGTGTTATTTCTTACATTGGTACCCCAGGTCATCTTAGGTTTCATTACATACAGTCGAGAAGAACTACTGAATATAAGAGCAGCGTCAACTCACCATCAGGTGAGAATGCTGTTCATCTCAGCTCAGCTCACAGCTCAGCATTTAACACCATAGTACCCTCCAAACTCGTCATCAAGCTCGAGACCCTGGGTCTCGACCCCGCCCTGTGCAACTGGGTACTGGATTTCCTGACGGGCCACCCCCAGGTGGTGAGGGTAGGTAACAACATCTCCAACACTGGATCCTCAACACTGGGGCCCCACAAGGGTGCGTTCTGAGCCCTCTCCTGTACTCCCTGTTCACCCACGACTGCGTGGCCACACACTCCTCCAACTCAATCATCAAGTTTGCGGACGACACTACAGTGGTAGGCTTGATTACCAACAACGACGAGACGGCCTACAGGGAGGAGGTGAGGGCCCTCGGAGTGTGGTGTCAGGAAAATAACCCCACACTCAACGTCAACAAAACTAAGGAGATGATTGTGGACTTCAGGAAACAGCAGAGGGAACACCCCCCTATCCACATCGATGGGACAGTAGTGGAGAGGGTAGTAAGTTTTAAGTTCCTCGGCGTACACATCACAGACAAACTGAATTGGTCCACCCACACAGACAGCATCGTGAAGAAGGCGCAGCAGCGCCTCTTCAACCTCAGGAGGCTGAAAAAATTCAGCTTGTCACCAAAAGCACTCACAAACTTCTACAGATGCAGGGTAGCCTAGTGGTTAGAGCGTTGGACTAGTAACCGGAAGGTTGCAAGTTCAAACCCCCGAGCTGACAAGGTACAAATCTGTCGTTCTGCCTCTGAACAGGCAGTTAACACACTGTTCCTAGGCCGTCATTGAAAATAAGAATTTGTTCTTAACTGACTTGCCTAGTTAAATAAAGGTCAAATAAAATAAAAAATCAAGAGCATCCTGTCGGGCCGTATCACCGCCTGGTACAGCAACTGCTCCGCCCACAACCGTAAGTCTCTCCAGAGGGTAGTGAGGTCTGTACAACGCATTACCGGGGGCAAACTACCTGCCCTCCAGGACACCTACACCACCCGATGTCACAGGAAGGCCATAAAGATCATCAAGGACATCAACCACCTGAGCCACTGCCTGTTCACCCCGCTATCATCCAGAAGGCGAGGTCAGTACAGGTGCATCAAAGCTGGGACCGAAAGACTGAAAAACAGCTTCTATCTCAAGGCCATCAGACTGTTAAACAGCCACCACTAACATTGAGTGGCTGCTGCCAACACACTGACTCAACTCCAGCCACTTTAATAATGGGAATTGATGGGAAATTATGTCAACTATATCACTAGCCACTTTAAACAATGCTACTTAATATAATGTTTACATACCCTACATTATTCATCTCATATGTATACGTATATACTGTACTCTATATCATCTACTGCATCTTTATGTAATACATGTATCACTAGCCACTTTAAACTATGCCACTTTGTTTACATACCCTACACTACTCATCTCATATGTATATACTGTACTCGATACCATCTACTGCATCTTGCCTATGCCGCTCTGTACCATCACTCATTCATATATCTTTATGTACATATTCTTTATCCCTTTACACTTGTGTGGATAAGGTAGTAGTTTTGGAATTGTTAGTTAGATTACTCGTTGGTTATTACTGCATTGTCGGAACTAGAAGCACAAGCATTTCGCTACACTCGCATTAACATCTGCTAACCATGTGTATGTGACAAATACATTTGATTTGATTTGAGTTCCAGTTCATTGCACTGCTGAGTCCCCACAGCTTTTTTCCCTGAAGCAGGAAAGGGGGAGAGGGGTGGAAGAGAAGGTGAGAGGGGTGGAAGAGAAGGTGAGAGGGGTGGAAGAGAAGGGTGGAAGAGAAGGTGAGAGGGGTGAAAGAGAGGATGAGAGGGTGGAAGAGAAGGTGAGAGGGATGGAATAGAGGGTGAGAGGGGTGGAAGAGAAGATGAGAGGGGTGGAAGAGAGGATGAGAGGGTGGAAGAGAAGGTGAGAGGGTGGAAGAGAAGGTGAGAGGGATGGAAGAGAATGTGAGAGGGGTGGAAGAGAGGGTGAGAGGGGTGGAAGACAGGGTGAGGTGGGTGGAAGAGAGGGGTGGAATGGAGGGTGAGAGGGTGAAAGAGAGGGTGAGAGAGGTGGAATGGACGGTGAGGGGTGGAATGGAGGGTGAGAGAGGTGGAAGAGAAGGAGAAAGGGGTGGAAGAGAAGGTGAGAGGGTGGAAGAGAGGGTGGGAGGGTGGAAGAGAGGGTGAGAGGAGTGGAATGAAGGGTGAGCGTGTGAGAGGGTGGAAAAGAGGGTCAGAGGGGTCGAATGGAGGGTGGAATGGAGGGTGAGAGGGTGGAAGAGAGGGTGAGAGGGGTGGAATGGAGGGTGGACGAGAGGGTGGAAGAGAGGGTGAGAGGGTGGAAGAGAGGATGAGAGGGTGGAAGAGAAGGTGAGAGGGTGGAAGAGAAGGTGAGAGGGATGGAAGAATGTGAGAGGGGTGGAAGAGAGGGTGAGAGGGGTGGAAGAGAGGGTGAGAGGGGTGGAAGACAGGGTGAGGTGGGTGGAAGAGAGGGGTGGAATGGAGGGTGAGAGGGTGAAAGAGAGGGTGAGAGAGGTGAAATGGATGGTGAGGGGTGGAATGGAGGGTGAGAGAGGTGGAAGAGAAGGTGAGAGGGGTGGAAGAGAAGGTGAGAGGGTGGAAGAGAGGGTGGGAGGGTGGAAGAGAGGGTGAGAGGAGTGGAATGAAGGGTGAGAGGGGTGGAAGAGAGGATGAGAGGGGTGGAAGAGAGGGCGAGAGGGGTGAAATGGAGGATGAGCGTGTGAGAGGGTGGAAAAGAGGGTGAGAGGGGTGGAATGGAGGGTGGAATGGATGGTGAGAGGATGGAAGAGAGGGTGAGAGGAGTGGAATGGAGGGTGAGAGGGGTGGAAGAGAGGATGAGAGGGGTGGAATGGAGGGTGAGCGTGTGAGAGGGTGGAAAAGAGGGTGAGAGGGGTCGAATGGAGGGTGGAATGGAGGGTGAGAGGGTGGAAGAGAGGGTGAGAGGGGTGGAATGGAGTGTGGATGAGAGGGTGGAAGAGAGGGTGAGAGGGTGGAAGAGAAGGTGAGAGGGGTGAGAGGGGTGGAAGAGAAGGTGAGAGGGGTGGAAGAGAAGGTGAGAGGGGTGGAAGAGAAGGTGAGAGGGGTGGAAAAGAGGGTGAGAGGGGTGGAATGGAGGGTGGAAGAGAGGGTGAAAGGGTGGAAGAGAGGATGAGAGCGGGGAAGAGAGGATGAGAGGGGTGGAATGGAGGGTGGAATGGAGGGTGAGAGGGGTAGAAGAGAGGGTGAGAGGAGTGGAATGGAGGGTGAGAGGCGTAGAAGAGAGGGTGAGAGGGTGTAAGACAGGGTGAGAGGGGGAGCAGGGTCAGAGGTGTGGGAATGGGGTAGCAAGGTGGCTGGAAGAGAGAGGAACACCAGAGAGAGGGGGAAAGGGGTAGAGAGTCCACAACTCAAACCACAAATGGTTGTTGGTGCAAGGTTGTGTTTACTAGAGCATTTCTGAGGACATGTCTCGATCAACAAATGTTTCCTACAGTCTGGGACTTATGTGACAGTAGATGACATACAGTACAGTATGTACTATGTAGCAATTAGGTGACAGACAGGGGAGAGGGCTGTCTGTCGTGTGTATCTGTTGATGTATTGATGCTGCACAGTTACATGTATAAACTCCTGAATACAGTTATACTGTACAGTAGGAACAAGGCACAATGCATTAACTATAGAATATATTTATATATATTTATATATATATATTTTTCCAACGATTGTTTACAGACAGATTTATTTCACTTATAATTCAAGGTCACAATCCAGCGGGTCAGAAGTTTACATACACTAGGTTGACTGTGCCTTTAAACAGCTTGGAAAATTCCAGAAAAGAATGCAATGGCTTTAGAAGCTTCTGATAGGCTAATTGACATCATTTGAATCATTTGGAGGTGTACCTTTGGATGTATTTCAAGGCCTACCTTCAAACTCAGTGCCTCTTTGCTTGACATCATGGGAAAATCTAAAGAAATCAGTCAAGACCTCAGAAACAACATTGTAGAGCTCCACAAGTCTGGTTCATCCTTGGGAGCAATTTCCAAACACCTGAAGGTACCACGTTCATCTGTACAAACAATAGTATGCAAGTATAAACACCATGGGACCACGCAGCTGTCATACCGCTCAGGAAGGAGACGCGTTCTGTCTCATAGAGATGAACGTACTTTGGTGCGAAAAGTGCAACTCAATCCCAGACCAACAGCAAAGGACCTTGTGAAGATGCTGGAGGAAACAGGTACAAAAGTATCTATATCCACAGTAAAACGAGTCCTATATCGACATAACCTGAAAGGCCCCTCAACAAGGAAGAAGCCACTGCTCCAAAACCGCCATAAAAAAGCCAGACTACGGTTTGTAACTGCACATGGGGACAAAGATTGTACTTTTTGGAGAAATGTCCTCTGGTCTAATGAAACAAAAATATAACTGTTTGGCTATAATGACCATCATTATGTTTGGAGGAAAAAGGGGGAGGCTTGCAAGCTGAAAAATACCATCCCAACCATGAAGCACAGGGGTGGCAGCATCATGTTGTAATTTTTTTTTTGCTGCAGGAGGGATTGGAGGGAGGGGCACTTCACAAAATAGATGGCATCATTGAGGCAGGAAAATTATGTGGATATATTGAAGCCAAATCTCAAGACATCAGTCAGGATGTTAAAGCTTGGTCGCAAATGGGTCTTCCAAATGGACAATGACCCCAAACATACTTCCAAAGCTTTGGCAAAATGGCTTAAGGACAACAAAGTCAAAGGTATTGGAGAGGCCATCACAAAGCCCCGACCTCAATCCTATAGAACATTTCTGGGCAGAATTGAAAAAGCATGTGCGAGCAAGGAGGCTTACAAACCTGACTCAGTTACACCAGCTCTGTCAGGAGGAATGGGCCAAAATCCACCCAACTTATTGTGGGAAGCTTATGGAAGGCTATCTGAAATATTTGACCCAAGTTAAACCAATGCTACCAAATACTAATTGAGTGTATGTAAACTTCTGACTCACTGGGAATGTGATGAAAGAAATAAAAGCTGAAATAAATCATTCTCTATACTATTCTGACATTTCACATTCTTAAAATAAAGTGGTGATCCTAACTGACCTAAGACTGGGATTTTTTTTACTAGGATTAAATGTCAGGAATTGTGAAAAACAGAGTTTAAATGTATTTGGCTAAAGTGTATGTTAACTTCCGACTTCAACAGAAGTATACAAACATATACACACATGTTTTAAGTGAAAAGTAGGCATTGGTCTGAAGCTGAAAAAGAGAGGAAATTCACATAAGCACCACAATGCCTATTCCACCTGTACTCTATCAAGGTTTTTCAGCACACAGCTTTGACCTACTACAGGAGCAATGTTGGTATTGGTACCGTATGTTAGGAATAATAAATTCCCTGTAAACATTATTTTTCTTTGTCTCTGTCGTCCTTCCCCCGCACATACGATCACATACATTTTTCACTCCACGGGGAGTTGAGATATAGCGGGGTGTTAAGGTTCCCTCCCCCAAGAGGCGTACGTAACATACTTCATAGCTACTGTAGTAGGTCAAAGCTGTGTGCTGGAGAACCTTGGTAGAGAAGGGGTGAAGTTGGCATTGTGGTGCTCCTGAATTTCCTTTCTTTTTCAGCTTTAGACTAACGCCTACTTCTCAACTAAAACATTGTTTTTTTGTTTTTAATTTCCAAATGTCTTACCCCCGGAAGGCATATGCCACATTATTATACAACATTCTAATACAGCATAACGGCAGTAAAAGTTAATATGGCTGCAATCCCAATACCGGGATCGATATGACAATTACCAGTGAAAATAGAGGGCGCCAAATTCAAACCACCTCATAATTACAATTCCTAAAACATACATGTGTTTTATATAATTTTAAAGGTAATCCTGCTGTTAATCACACCAAAGTGTCTGCTTTCAAATAGGCTTTTTAGCGAAAGCACTACAAACGATTATGTTAGGTCTCCACCAAACCACAATAAGCACAGCCATTTTCCAGCGAAATATAGCATTCACAAAAAGCAGAAATAAAGATAAAATTCATCACTAACCTTGAATTCTCTTCAACAGATGACACTCATAGGACTTCATGTTACACAATACATGCATGTTTTGTTTGATAAAGTTAATATTTATATAAAAAAATCTGAGTTTACATTGGCTAGTTAGATTCACTAGTTCCAAAAACATCAAGTGATTTTGCATAGCCACATCGTTTCAACAGAAATACTCATCATAAATGTAGATGATAATACAAGTTATACACATGGAATTATAGATATACCTCTCCTTAATGCAACCTCTGTGTCAGATTTTTTTTTAAGTTTACGGAAAAAGCAACACATGCAATAATTTGAGACGGCGCTCCGAACAGAAGCCAAATTAGCCGCCATGTTGGAGTCAACAGAAACCAGAAAATACATGATAAATGTTTCCTTACCTTTGATGAACTTCATCAGAATGCAGTCATAGGAATTCCAGGTCCACAATAAATGCTTGATTTGTTTGAAAATGTCCGTTATTTATGTCCAATTAGCTACTTTGGTTAGCGCGTTTGGTAAACAATTCCAAAGTCACAAAGCGCGTCCACTATAACGTGACGAAATGTCCAAAAGTTCTGTAACAGTCAGTAGAAACATGTCAAACGATGTACTGAATCAATCAATGTTGTTTACATATATCTTGAATAACATTCCAACCGGAGAATTAGAATGACTTCAGATGACGGGTGGAACGCAGGTGCTTCCCCTGTGAACGAGCATGGTGAAAGTATGGTCAACTTGTGGCAGTGGTGACTATTTCCTGTCTCATTCGACCCCCCTTCACATTAGAGTCATCAGACAAAGTTCTATTGACTGTTTACATCTAGTGGAAGGCATAGGAAGTGAAAACACATCCATATCTCGCTGTAATTTCAATGAGAGCTTGGTTGAAGATCTGCCACCCCAGAAAAAAAACAGGAAGTGGAATTTCTCAGGTTTTTGCCTGCTATATGAGTTCTGTTATACTCACAGACATAATTCAAACAGTTTTAGAAACTTCAGAGTGTTTTCTATCCAATACTAATAATAATATGCATATATTAGCAACTGAGACTGAGGAGCTGGCCGTTTACAATGGGCACCTTTTCATCCAAGCTACTCAATACTGCCCCTGCAGCCATAAAAAAGTTAAGTGGAAAAAAAAGGCAACAGAAATAATGTAGTTGTTAGTATTTATTTAATATTAACAGCGGATTTTCCACAGGGAAGTGAAAAAACAGAAACCCATTTAAACCAATATGGAGTAAACTGGAAAAATATACATGATCTCTCTTAAGACAATCAAGCAAGCTCCTGGAAAATACACAAATAATCAACATGTACCCATTAACTATTTACAGTACGTAAAGATGTACCTTAAAGTTTACTGAAGAAAGGCCTAGTACTACATTACCTGTTAACAAAAGTGAGTTATCACTAAATATAAAATGTACAACCAAATGTACATTCATCAGAGATACTTTTTAAATACAATTCAGGGATGACCACAATTGCTCTTGACAAGCTACAGGTTTATGCAGCCTTTTTTGTTCAAGCCCAGTTCTACCACACCTGATTCTACTATTCATGGTTCCGATGAACAGCTGAGGTCTCGATGAACAGCTGAGGTCTCGATGAACAGCTGAGGTCTCGATGAACACCTGAGTAGTAGAATCAGGTGTGGTGGCACTGGGCTTGAACAGAAAAACATGCAAAACCCTGTGGATCGTCAAGAGCAATGTGTCACGCCCTGACCTTAGTTATCTTTGTTTTCTTTATTATTTTGGTTCGGTCAGGGTGTGGCGAGGGTGGTATGGGTGTTTAGACTTGTCTAGGTTTTTTTGTATATCTATTGGGGTTTGGTATTGTCTAGGTAAATGTAGGTCTATGGTGGCTTGAATTGGTTCCCGATCAGAGACAGCTGTTTATCGTTGTCTCTGATTGGGTATCCTATTTAGGATGCCATTTTCCATTTTGGTTTTGTGGGTTATTGTCTGTGTAGTTGCATGTCAGCACTCGTATATATTAGCGGCACGTTTGTTTAGTGTTCTTCATGTTCTTCGTGCAAATAAAGAATATATTCAAATCACGCATATTATTATTCAAATTGTATATTTGTATTCAATTGTATTGTATTCAAATTGGTCTCATCGTTACGACGAACTTGACACAATGTTGCTAACTCCTGATAAAAACACTATTGATAAGTATTGATAGTGTGTCAAGTACCATGTGTATTGGCATAAGTCGTTTGTCAGCTCCAGCTTGCATTTCTCCGTGGCAGGAGCACAATCCACCACTTTACCATAACACACTGTGTCCCTGGACAGTACTGAAAGGAATATGAACCCAACTTCTAAAGTGTCGGTCCCATGTTTCATGAGCTGAAATATAAAATCCCAGAAATGTTCCATATGCACAAAAATATTATTTCTCTCCAATTTTGTGTACAAATTTGTTTACATCCATGTTAGATAAGATAATCCATCCACCTGACAGGTGTGGCATATCAAGAAGCTGATTAAACAGCATGATCATTACACAGGTGCAACTTGTGCTGGGGACAATAAAAGGCCACTCTAGAAATGTGCAGTTTTGTCACACAACACGATGTCTCAAGTTTTGGGGAGCGTGCAATTGGCATGGTGACTGCAGGAATGTCCACCAGAGGTGTTGCCAGAGAATTGAATGTTCATTTCTCTATCATAAACTCCCCCCAACATCATTTTAGACAATTTGGCAGTATGTCCAACCCGGCCTCACAACTGCAGACCACGTGTAACCACGCCAGCCCAGGGGGGTAGTGCTGAGGTGTGTTTCTGTCTGTAATAAAGCTATTTTGTGGGGGAAAACTCATTCTGATTGGCTGGCAGGACATAGGCCCACCCACTGGGGAGCCAGGCCCACCCGTGGCAGCGCCCCTGCCCATGCATGTGAAATCCATAAATTAAAGCCAGACAGACAGACAGACCGACAGAAAGAACATTTTTACTTTATGTTGATCCTCTGGAGACACAAAGTGCTTAGATTCCCCTCAGGGATATCTGCTTTGCACACACACCCCAACCCCTCTCTGACTCAGGATGCAGCCATGTAAAGAGCTTACCGTGGGTAGCGGGGGAATGAGCAATGCTGCTGTTGTTTCAGCTGCATTAGGAGTTTTAAGCAGCAGTTGGTGTTGGTGCGTGTGTGTATGACTGTGTGTGACTGTGTGTGTGTATGACTGTGTGTGACTATGTGTGTGTATGACTGTGTGTATGCCTGTGTGTGTGCATGACTGTGTGTGTGCATGACTGTGTGTGTGCATGACTGTGTGTGTGTATGACTGTGTGTGTGCATGACTGTGTGTGTGCATGACTGTGTGTGTATGACTGTGTGTGTGTATGACTGTGTGTGTGTATGCCTGTGTGTGTGTATGACTGTGCGTGTGTATGACTGTGCGTGTGTATGCCTGTGTGTGTGCATGACTGTGTGTGTATGACTGTGTGTGTGTATGACTGTGTGGGTGTGTATGACTGTGTGTGTATGACTGTGTGTGTATGACTGTGTGTGTTCATGCATGTGTGTGTAAGACTGTGTGTGTGCATGCCTGTGTGTGTGTGTATGACTGTGTGTGTGACTGTGTGTGTATGACTGTGTGTGTGCATGACTGTGTGTGTGCATAACTGTGTGTGTGCATGACTGTGTGTGTGCATGACTGTGTGTGTGTATGACTGTGTGTGTATGCCTGTGTGTGTGTATGACTGTGTGTATGTATGACTGTGTGTGTATGACTGTGTGTGTATGACTGTGTGTGTGTGTGACTGTGTGTGTGTGCATGACGGTGTTTGTGCATGACGGTGTGTGTGCATGACGGTGTGTGTGCATGACTGTGTGTGTGCATGACTGTGTGTGTGCATGACTGTGTGTGTGTATGACTGTGTGTGTGTGTATGCCTGTGTGTGTGTGTATGCCTGTGTGTGTGCATGCCTGTGTGTGTGTGTGTGTGTGTGTGTGTGTGTGTGTGTGTGTGTGTGTGTATGTATGTATGACTGTGTGTGTGTGAATGACTGTGTGTGTATGACTGTGTGTGTATGACTGTGTGTGTGCATGCCTGTGTGTGTATGACTGTGTGTGTATGACTGTGTGTGTGCATGACTGTGTGTGTGTGTATGACTGTGTGTGTGTGTATGACTGTGTGTGTGTATGACTGTGTGTGTGTATGACTGTGTGTGTGCATGCCTGTGTGTGTGCATGCCTGTGTGTGTGTATGACTGTGTGTGTATGACTGTGTGTGTGTGTATGACTGTGTGTGTGCATGCCTGTGTAAAAGCGGGGTGTAAGTGCAGTGCACCCAATATCACGTTAATGGATGTGCCCTGATCAGTTCCTCCCACCGATATTGAAGCTTGTCTTTTGGGAAAGAAATGGGACATAACCTAGTCTCTCTCAGTATACCTCAGCTTTCTCCTCTTCTCACATTTCAGGGTAGCTCTTTTCAACCATTCTCCATCCATTCTGGCTGTATAATAAAGAACTCACACCGACAGGGGGTTGTATTAAAGAACTCACACCGGCAGGGGGCTGTATTAAAGAAGTCACACTGACAGGGGGTTGTATTAAAGAAGTCACACTCACAGGGGGCTGTATTAAAGAAGTCACACTGACAGAGGGCTGTATTAAAGAAGTCACACTCACAGGGGGCTGTATTAAAGAAGTCACACTGACAGGGGGCTGTATTAAAGAACTCACACCGACAGGGGGCTGTATTAAAGAAGTCACACTGACAGGGGGCTGTATTAAAGAAGTCACACTGACAGGGGGTTGTATTAAAGAAGTCACACTGACAGGGGGCTGTATTAAATAAGTCACACTGACAGGGGGCTGTATTAAAGAAGTCACACTGACAGGGGGTTGTATTAAAGAAGTCACACTGACAGGGGGCTGTATTAAAGAAGTCACACTGACAGGGGGCTGTATTAAAGAAGTCACACTGACAGGGGGCTGTATTAAAGAAGTCACGCTGACAGGGGGCTGTATTAAAGAAGTCACACTGACAGGGGGTTGTATTAAAGAAGTCACACTGACAGGGGGGTTGTATTAAAGAAGTCACACCGACAGGGGGGTTGTATTAAAGAAGTCACACCGACAGGGGGGTTGTATTAAAGAAGTCACACTGACAGGGGGTTGTATTAAAGAAGTCACACTGACAGGGGGCTGTATTAAAGAAGTCACACTGACAGGGGGCTGTATTAAAGAAGTCACACTGACAGGGGGCTGTATTAAAGAAGTCACACTGACAGGGGGCTGTATTAAAGAAGTCACACGGGCAGGGGGCTGTATTAAAGAACTCACACTGACAGGGGCTGTATTAAAGAACTCACACTGACAGGGGCTGTATTAAAGAAGTCACACCGACAGGGGTTGTATTAAAGAAGTCACACTGACAGGGGGCTGTATTAAAGAACTCACACTGACAGGGGCTGTATTAAAGAAGTCACACTGACAGGGGCTGTATTAAAGAAGTCACACTGGCAGGGGCTGTATTAAAGAAGTCACACGGGCAGGGGTTGTATTAAAGAAGTCACACTGACAGGGGTTGTATTAAAGAAGTCACACGGGCAGGGGGTTGTATTAAAGAAGTCACACTGACAGGGGTTGTATTAAAGAAGTCACACGGGCAGGGGGTTGTATTAAAGAAGTCACACGGGCAGGGGCTTGTATTAAAGAAGTCACACTGACAGGGGGCTGTATTAAAGAAGTCACACTGACAGGGGGCTGTATTAAATAAGTCACACTGACAGGGG
The DNA here is from genome assembly GCF_034236695.1 of Oncorhynchus nerka. NCBI lineage: Eukaryota > Metazoa > Chordata > Actinopteri > Salmoniformes > Salmonidae > Oncorhynchus > Oncorhynchus nerka. Next base: position 22,278,596 of record NC_088408.1, read on the forward strand.
GCTGTATTAAAGAAGTCACACTGACAGGGGGCTGTATTAAAGAACTCACACTGACAGGGGGCTGTATTAAAGAAGTCACACTGACAGGGGGCTGTATTAAAGAAGTCACACTGACAGGGGGCTGTAGTATTAAAGAAGTCACACTGACAGGGGGCTGTATTAAAGAAGTCACACTGACAGGGGGCTGTATTAAAGAAGTCACACTGACAGGGGGCTGTATTAAAGAAGTCACACTGACAGGGGGCTGTATTAAAGAACTCACACTGACAGGGGCTGTATTAAAGAACTCACACTGACAGGGGGCTGTATTAAAGAACTCACACTGACAGGGGGTTGTATTAAAGAACTCACACTGACAGGGGGCTGTATTAAAGAAGTCACACTGACAGGGGGCTGTATTAAAGAAGTCACACTGACAGGGGGCTGTATTAAAGAACTCACACTGACAGGGGGTTGTATTAAAGAAGTCACACTGACAGGGGGCTGTATTAAAGAAGTCACACTGACAGGGGGCTGTATTAAAGAAGTCACACTGACAGGGGGCTGTATTAAAGAAGTCACACTGACAGGGGCTGTATTAAAGAAGTCACACTGACAGGGGGCTGTATTAAAGAAGTCACACTGACAGGGGGCTGTAATTAAAGAAGTCACGCTGACAGGGGGCTGTATTAAAGAAGTCACACCGACAGGGGGGTTGTATTAAAGAAGTCACACCGACAGGGGGGTTGTATTAAAGAAGTCACACTGACAGGGGGTTGTATTAAAGAAGTCACACTGACAGGGGGCTGTATTAAAGAAGTCACACTGACAGGGGGCTGTATTAAAGAAGTCACACTGACAGGGGGCTGTATTAAAGAAGTCACACTGACAGGGGGCTGTATTAAAGAAGTCACATGGGCAGGGGGCTGTATTAAAGAACTCACACTGACAGGGGGCTGTATTAAAGAACTCACACTGACAGGGGGCTGTATTAAAGAAGTCACACCGACAGGGGGTTGTATTAAAGAAGTCACACTGACAGGGGGCTGTATTAAAGAACTCACACTGACAGGGGGCTGTATTAAAGAAGTCACACTGACAGGGGGCTGTATTAAAGAAGTCACACTGGCAGGGGGCTGTATTAAAGAAGTCACACGGGCAGGGGGTTGTATTAAAGAAGTCACACTGACAGGGGGTTGTATTAAAGAAGTCACACGGGCAGGGGGTTGTATTAAAGAAGTCACACTGACAGGGGGTTGTATTAAAGAAGTCACACGGGCAGGGGGTTGTATTAAAGAAGTCACACGGGCAGGGGGTTGTATTAAAGAAGTCACACTGACAGGGGGCTGTATTAAAGAAGTCACACTGACAGGGGGCTGTATTAAAGAAGTCACACTGACAGGGGGCTGTATTAAAGAACTCACACTGACATGGGGCTGTATTAAAGAACTCACACTGACAGGGGGCTGTATTAAAGAAGTCACACTGACAGGGGGCTGTATTAAAGAAGTCACACTGACAGGGGGCTGTAGTATTAAAGAAGTCACACTGACAGGGGGCTGTATTAAAGAAGTCACACTGACAGGGGGCTGTATTAAAGAAGTCACACTGACAGGGGGCTGTATTAAAGAAGTCACACTGACAGGGGGCTGTATTAAAGAACTCACACTGACAGGGGCTGTATTAAAGAACTCACACTGACAGGGGGCTGTATTAAAGAACTCACACTGACAGGGGGTAGACCGAGGCATTCACTTCTCTCTGGTTTTCATTTTATAACATCAAATGTGATACCCAGCAGCAGGTTCATGTTTATTGTCATGAGTCTTGTCCTGGAGGCAGAACTCAGTGATTTCACCTTCAAACGTCAAAATTGTACAAATGTGCTTTGTTGTATTAATTTAATAAGGTTACACTTTTTTTCTTCTTTTTTTTTTAATGCGCTATCTAGAACCAAAAAGGGTTATTTGGCTTTTACTTGGAATCAAAAATGGTTCTACCTGGAACCAAAAAGGGTTCTCCTATGGGGACAGCCACAGAGCTCTTTTGGAACCCTTTTTTTCTAAGAGTGTAAGGTTAAGCATTAGGGTTAGTAGTGTTGTTTGGGTTAGGGTTCAAATCAGATTTGATGACTTTGTGGCTGTGCCAGCTAGTGACCAATCTGCAGAGCTGCCTCCAGAACAAGATTCATGATGAAAAATGCTAAAACCTGCAACACAGCACCTCAATGGAATATTACTCAATGGAAAAAGTATGATTGATGTTTCCATTGATAGTACAGATATATTCATTTGAAGACAAGAGTGTGTCATCATGGTTACATGTTATCCATCTACAGTGCATGGGTAGGTAGTTCCTTCTATAGAAATAGAATGACTAGAATGGACCTTCCCATTCCATTATATTTCTATGGTGCCCTCCCTGTAGCTACAGTACATTAACTGTGTGTTTACTGTCTGTTCCACAGACCATAGTTCGAGGGAACCGTCCCCCGAAGGATGCGTCCATCAATGGTCTCCTGGAGGAGTTCGACAGCATATCTGTGACACGTTCCAACTCCCTACGTAAAGAAAGCCCTACGGGCTCCCACCAGGCTGGGGCCCCCAAACCCGCCTCCCACCACCCCCAACACCCCCACCCCAACGAGGAGAACGGCTTCAGCCACTATTACTCCCGGTACTCCTGTGACCTGGACACCCCCAGTAGGGACTTCTCTCTGGAGCCCTACAGGAAGGACGGTAAAGGCTTCGCTCCAGATGGGGACTGGGCCGTGGGGAGACACTACCGCTTCCCCAAACAGAACGGCCACCTCACCCACGCCACCCGCGTCCCCTTCTACCCCGACGCCATGCCTCAGAAGGCTGATTACGCCAAGCTGCCTCCGGACTACCACACCTACCTGGAGAGCAAGGTGGCGGGGGCGCGCTCGGCCGACGAGGTGGGATCTGGGTCCGGGGTGGGCAGCGCAGGGGGGTCTGCCGGGTCCACGACAGGGGGGTACTACCGGGCGTCTGTAGGTGGCTCGTCCAGTCAGGACTACCGGGATGCGTCAATGGTGGGGACGCCGTCCCGCACCTCGCTGCACAGCGAGCAAATCAACTACCCGGACAGCGAGTGGAGCTACAGCGGCGTGTCCAGAGATGAGTACGAGAAGAGGCCCAAGTCGTCGTATGTGAGGCAGAACAGCCCCACGCCGGCCATCAGACAGCGCTCCAGGTCGGGCTCTGGCCTCCAGGAGCCCAACGTGCCCTACAGGGCCAGCGGGGTCTTTAAGAGTCCCCCTCAGACACACCCCTACAACTCCTACACCTACCCACGCCTCTCAGAGACACTCACCAACTCACAGGCCATGGCCAAGGTACGTCTGGGCTGGTGTGTATATTTCCATGTGTTGGAAAATATGAATGCCAAGGTACGACACCAAGGGCAACATGTTAGCACTGTTATTTTCTACTATTATCAACATAATAGATCATCTTGTTTCGGTAATCATTTGGATCAGGTGATAAGTAATAGGCAGCATTTCCCTATGCAGTACCTACTAAACTGATAGGTTTGATTTGTTGCAATCCCCATTAGCCGACCCCAATGGAGACAGCTAGTCTTACTGGGGTCTGACACATAAGACATTACAAACAAAACAGACAATACAGATAGTACATACAGTACAGACCGTACAGAAGGGAGTTCCATGCACTCATGGCTCTGTATAATAATGTAGGTTTCCTATCATTTGTTCTGGACATGGGGACTGTGAAAAGACACCTTGTGGTATGTCTGGTGGGGTAAGTGTGTGTGGCAGTGCTGTGTGTAAGTTCCAACACATTTATCTCTCCTCTATCTGTGTGATGGATCTAGTTTCAGTAGTTAATCTACTGTTCCCCAGCGGAGGAAGGCTCTGCTAAGACACACAATTACCTTTAGATTCAATTAACTCTACACGCTACGATAACACAGTTCAGAGGAGGGGGAGAAATGGAGGAGGGGGCAGAGGGAAGGAGGGAAGAAATGGAGGAGGGGTGGGAGGAGAGGGAAGGAGGGGAGAAATGGAGGAGGGGGCAGAGGGAAGTAGGGGGAGAAATGGAGGAGGGGGTGGGAGGAGAGGGAAGGAGGGGAGAAATGGAGGAGGGGGTGGGAGAGAGGGAAGGAGGGGAGAAATGGAAGGGCGTGGGAGGAGAGGGAAGGAGGGAGAAATGGAGGAGGGGAGGCAGACGGAAGGAGGGGGCAGAGGGAAGGAGGGGAGAAATGGGGAGGGGAGGGGCAGAGGGAAGGAGGGGGCGAAATGGTGGAGGGAGGGGCAGAGGGAAGGAGGGGGAGAAATGGAGGAGGGAGGGGCAGAGGGAAGGAGGGGAGAAATGGAGGAGGGGAGGGGCAGAGGGAAGGAGGGTGAGAAATGGAGGAGAGGGGGCAGAGGAAGAAGAGAAACTGTCCATCAGTCTGATACCATAGTTCAGCTGAAAGTGAGGGATGGGGAGGACAGAGGAAGAGAGGTACGGAGGGGGAGAGGGGGACTGGGATAGTTTTTCATTTGACATACCGATTTCATGGCACAGAGTATATGAGTTTATATATAAAATGATGCAAGATTCAAGACTTCGTGCTTTTCAGCTAAAATTATTGAAGAGAATTCTTGCCACCAACAAAATGTTGAATATTTGGGGCATACAATCATCTCAGCTCTGCATATTTTGTTGAGAGGATACAGAATCAATATACCATTTTGTTCTGGTATTGCCCTCAGGTAGCCTGTTTCTGGTCTCAGGTTCCGGAATGGCTGAAAAAGTATAACATTCATCTAAAATTTACAGTAGAAATAGCATTGTTGGGAGATTTGGAGAGACCTGTTTAGTAAATTACTAATATACTAATATTCTTAGTAAAAATATTTACCTGCAACTCACAATCTGTGAGCTCCTTACTCCTTGACCTGTGAACTACAGATATACTGCAGACAAACATGTTCCTGGAGAAGAGCTGCATGGAGAGGAATTATAATCAGCAGCGTAGTCTGTTTCTAAGTCAACGGAAAACAAAGGGGTTCATTCATTTATTTAGTGTCCTAGAAGAAAAGACAAAGTCCTGATAACATCTAGAGAGCATGCGTGTATGTGTGAAGCGTACCAGGCCCAAGCAACTACCGCTCTGCAACTGCAGTCCCCTATATCAGCTTCAGTTATGCAACAGTGGAGCGGCACAGTACATATGGAGATATGTAAAAGTGACATTCAGGCCGAGACCCAATGGAGATGCCATAATAATCCACATTCAACAGCAACGTTCTTCACTTCTCCCAGTCCTGGTCCTGGAGAGCTGCAGTACTGTATGTATGCAGGGCTTTGCTCCAACCCAGCACTAACACAACTCTTTCAGCAAATGTTTTAGTTTTTTATTGGTTTGTTAAATTAGGTTTGTTAGTGCTGGGCTGAAACAAAAGTGTGCACACCGTCGCTCTCCAAACGCAGGATACGAGAACACTGTTAGAGTACGTGTGTCATGGGTGGACTGACGTTTCGGGCAAATTACATATAGGCTGGTCCATTTTCATCCCAGTGGGCCTGTCTAACTTGTTTAGGGTTTTTCTTTGTCAAAATGATCATTATCTCACTAATAATGGGGGCCCCGAGGGAAGAAATTATACAGTATATTAAAAATGTCAGGGGCGATTTTTGATCCCAGTTTATGTATCCTTTGTTGACCCTGCCGTGCAAACGCCTGTGTGATAATCTG